>NC_080062.1:18864068-18866568 GCF_026212465.1 Amaranthus tricolor | reverse complement strand
ATGGAACTGCGGGTTTCGATGGCTAGATACAATAAAGGAGGATCCCCAGCCATATACCCGAATTCTGGTCTCAAAAATCAAGCTGCTGGTTTCAGGAAGATAATAAAACCATCCTTTAGAGACCATAGAAATTACGCTGAGGTTCTGACGGGAAAAGAACAGATGACCTTGAAGAAAGATGGGGGGAACAATGTCATCCCTATCAACTTCACTCTTGATGCTGCAGAGAACAGGGATATGGTGTCGAACCTGGAATACGCCATTATAGCTGAGAAGACGGAGGTCATTAACCTCACTCAAGTTGCAGCGGAGGTCTATACCTGCTCAAACTCGGTTAAGGGTATGTATTCCCTATCCCCCACCAAAATGCTTATTGTTTTTGAATGCGAAAAGGAAGCTATAAAGCTGTGAATGTGGATAACAATATGTGGAATGTGTTTGATGATATTAGACCATGTTCTGAAGGGGAGATGTTTGATGTTACACTTGTTTGGATGGAATGCTATGGTATCCACCCTAGATGTTGGACTACGGATAATGTGAGGAGAATTGGTGAGAAATGGGGTCCCGTATGCTTGTGAGAACAAAAGCCCAGAATAAAATATATGTCCGTATTAGGTTACTCTTTGAGCATGGTAGCTGCGATGTGTGGGTTAAGGAGTGTAGTTGGGCACGAGAAAAACATAGTAGGATGCTTGTGTCCAATCAGACCTCTGTTGATTCTGTTGATGAAGCTGCAGTTGCTGCTTCTATGGCACTGCAGCAAGTTGGTAGGTCTGAGGTAGGTAAGGAGAGTAGTAGCAGCCCTGGTTGCTCAGTTCTTCTTGACCCTCTAGTATCAGAATTGGCACAGAAGGCGTATGGGACTGATGCTCTTGAATGGTTTGACCCCATTATGGTAGATGAAACAACAAGGTGGCCTTCGATATCAGCTGATGATGGGAATGTCTCATACCCTTGCCCTGGCCATGATTCTTTGCATCGTATTTTACTAGTCCATCTCTGAGTGGCCAGCTCAGAAACCCTCGAGGTAGACCCAAAAAACTGATGAATCAGCCACAACATGGCACACAAAAGTCTTCTCTACCACAGTCTATGAGTTTCTTGGAAGCCCAGAATACCTGGAACACGACAAAACTTTTGGGTATCTCAACAAGTGACGAAGGTGCTGTTATAAACGGTCTCAGAAAGTAAAAAAGGCTCCTTATCATGGAAGGAAAAGCCGTATAAGGGCTACAGATGTCTTGGTACTATGGGGTGATTCTTGAATTGGTTTGATATGAACTGTCTGTTTTGGAATATACGTGGACTTGGGAAAGGCGAGAGGAGTATGTCTATTAGAAGTTTAGTGGCAAAGAGAAAAGTATCCTTTATGGGTCTTGTAGAGACAAAACATAAAAGATCCATTAGGAGTAGGATGAAGAGGATGTGGGTAATGATGAATATGATATATGTGAAGTATTTGCAAGTGATACAAACGGTGGTGGTGTGATCGCTGCATGGGACACGAGAACTTTCAGTGTCTCTAACAAACACACGGGTAGTAGATGGATCCTACTAGAAGGTTATATTATCAGGCACAATTTTGAGTGTTGTGTGGGGGTGATTTATGGGCCAAATGAAAGAGATGGAAGATATGCTGTATTCGAGGAGATTAAGAATACTGTGGTAGCTATCGAAAAACCAATGCTTCTACTGGGCGATTTCAATGTCACATTATATTCTGGGGAGAGAATTGGATCCTTTAGATGCGATCTGAGTATGAGAGAGTTTTCGGAATGGATAGCTGACCTGGGCTTGATTGATATTCCCTTACATGGTGTAAAGTTCACTTGCAGGAGAAATGACTCGAAAAGCTAACTAGATAGAGGCTTGTGCTGTCATGAGTGGTTGAGGAAATTTTCAAATTTAAATATGATGGGTCTAAAAAGAAGCTTCTCTGATCATAGTCCTCTGCTCCTGTCATTAGAAGCTGACAACAACTGGGGTCCCAAACCGTTTAGATGCTATGATGCTTGGTTCTTGAATCCAAAGTTTAAATGCTTTCTCAACAATAAATGGCGAAACCTTCCGAATGTACCCTTGCACAACAAGTTGAAGATCCTTAAGGGCCCCCTGAAAACATGGCGAACAGAAAATTTTGATATCATGGATAATAGAATCTCTGAGCTGGAAGCAGTTATACACGATCTAGAAAGTTTGAGTGATGACAAGGATCTAAATGACATGGAGAGGGCTAGATTGAATGCCACCAATAGCCTTATTCACCTGTGGCTTATAACAAGAGAAATGATGTGGAGACAAAAAGCCAGAACATATGGTTTCAACATGAAAGATCGCAACAAAAGATTTTTCCATGCCTCCACTATCTTTAGAAGAAAAAAGAACGAGATTATATAAACCAACATCAATGGTAGGAACGTACAGGGTGTCTCAAACCTCAAATCAAAAATCAGAAGTTACTTTTCCAATAGATTCTCACAGTAATAGACTCCAGTGT
>NC_080062.1:18829068-18859068 GCF_026212465.1 Amaranthus tricolor | reverse complement strand
AGATTATTTTTGTTCAACCGGTTTATACACTTATATTATCCTAAAGTGAATAGTGATCACTTATAACTTTGAAACTTAATGTAATTATTTATATTTTTAAAATCATCAGTTTTTAATCTTTTTATAGTCTTAGAATGATATTTATAACGTTAAAGTGTTCAATTAGAAGAATAAATTAACGCGATAATTTTTATTTTTAATGAGATGTAAATTAATATTGAAACTGATTTGTATCTTGAGAACCAAACGAAATAGAGCGTTTTTCTCTAACAAATTTACTTTTTGAGATTTGTAAAATTAATTTCGACCGTTGATTCTTGGTATAATTAAACGGTCCAGATGTGTTGAAATTTCATATTAAATTTTAATTAGACATGTTTAACTTTAATACGTGGTATACTTTGAGATTTCAAATGGGCCAGTTATATTTGTCTTATTATATTACTTTTTTATATTTAACTCAAGTAATTCATTTATTTTATGCATTTTATTTAAGATATTTATTTGACTTGTGTATATTTTAACTTTACATAAGTACCAATCATATAAGATCTCGCTTAAGTATATTTTAACTTGACTATATTTGATATCTAGATTAAAAATAAAATACAAATTAAGAGTGATCGAGCAATAGTCTCAGACAACTAATGAGACAACTTAAACGAATTGGATGAAGTATATTTTTTGCTTACAATAATAAAAAATTATTTTTAATATACAACTTAATTATAGGAAACAAAGAGCTCTCATTTAGTGCAACTTCTATTAGAGATGAATTGATGAGCATTGAATTAAAAGTTTCTTTTTTTTTTCTAAGTAATTGATTTTCCCTAAACCATCAGAAAATAGAATGCATGCAATTTAGTAAGTGTTGTGGGTAGGTAATTTATAGCTTTTTACCAAATATTATTCATTACTTTGAGTTTTTAGTAGTCTTTGATTTTCGATTAGTTTAGAACATCTATAAGTATTTATGTATATCATCAATTTTATTTTACTTGAAACTTATTTTGTATGACAAATAATGGATAATACAGATGTAAAGGAATATATAAGCTAACCATTTTAATTAATTAGGCGTATAAAGAAGATAGGTTATTTTGATTTAATTTGTCTATTCTATTAATTTTTGTGAATTAAAGCTTTAAAGTTTAGTTTTTTTTTTGCGAATTACAGTCTTAATTATATTTTTTTACTTTCCAAAAAAAAAGAACCTAAACTTTAAGACTGAAATTGACAAATAATTCATAATATATTCCTCAAAATTTGTGTCAAAAATCAAAATGGTTAGTTTTACGAATAAAAAACAAAAAAAATATATCTAATAATATATTAATATAAATAAATTTGTAATCTTTGGTTATTACTTGTTTGTTGACTCGCAATTCGTTATAATAACATTAATACCCTTATGTTTTACTAATAGACTAATTACATGATGGATGTTTTTGAAAAATGGAGAAGAAAGAGACTTGATAACGAAAACGGTTATAAAGGATTGAAGAAACTAATGGCTATTTTAAATTTCAACTAAATGTTTTGATATTCATGGCACGCTATCCGTTGCACTAATTAGATGTTATTGTCATTGCTCTAAATTGAAGAGAGTATATTTTAAATTATATTGTATTATTGCATATTGTATAATGTTTTAAGTTTATCTTAAATTTTATATTCTATAACAAACTAATATTAACATTGAATTTAGTACGGAAGATGCTAACCCACCTAAACGTCGTAGAGGAAGACCTTGCAAAAACAAGATCTTACCTGACTAAAGCCCAAATATAGGTAATTTTTGTTTATTTCTCATTTGAATATTATTTTTTGATTCATAACTTTTAATTGAATAGTTTTAAAGTTAAGTTTATTATAAGATTATAACTTTTTTTATTTCAATTAATAGCGAAGCTTTCAGATATAAATGATGAGAATTTTTGAGAAAACTCAAAGGTTGCGAGGTTTAATAGAATGAAATAATTAAAAATAAATAGTTAAGGTAATCAATTAGGTCTACAAACATTGGTGAGTTATTTTTTATTTGTATATTTAAACAACATCCTAAATCACTAAATCATGTAATAATAATGTGATTTAAAATATGAGTTATTTTGAAATTTTTGATGTTACAGTTGAGACATCATTACAAAATGAATCGAGTACAGGTTCTACACCACGGACGCCTTTTAGTGACCTTACAAATGGTTTGTATTCCATTTAAGAATGTTCGATTTACTAAACAAAATATTTTGAGTATCGTTACATACTATGATTACATTTAAGGTTATATAATGTATTTAATGTTTTTTTACAATTGTATACCGACAAAAAATCAATTCAAGTAGCCAATTTAATTTGGATATTGAGGATGTCAACAATTGTAGCTCAGCTGCTTTTTCAAACTCCATATCAGATCCTTCAAATTCAGTCTATGAACAAATAAAGGCAGTTACGACAAAGTCCTCCACTATCCAAGATGGTTCTTGAAATTTAGGTAAAGGTCATCATCTAATGACAATTTTATAACATTAATATTAATTAAAAAAATTGTTTTAAAAATGTGTTACTATTATATGTGTGACTAATACATTAAATATTACATTTATTATAATGCACGATCTAGATATGAATGAACCTTTTCTATAACCGCCTCAAATTATGAAGGCCAACACTAATTGGAATTTAGTATTAATCAAGCGGAAGCTTAATTTTACCAATCATAATTAAAGGGTTACTTAAAGGGTAAGCCAATGTCCAAGTAGAATACTTGAACCAAAACAAAAGCAATATAAACTGTCCAAAATAAAGGAAAAATTACAACCAAATCGAAATAAGTCTAAAGTACAAATTACATCTTTAACATAGTCCAAACCTAAACAACTAAACCAATAGTCTTTCAAATACAATAAAGAGATCTAAACAAAAGGGAGTCAAACTCCAACTGAGGTTCATCTTCCGCTCGCATATCCATTATCTGTTGAGGTGCCATAGGGGTTTACTCTAAAAACAAAACTATTGGAAAAAACATACAAAGCATAGTATCAGCAAAAAGACTGAGTATAAACACATTAGTGTCTGTCAAACAAGTTAGTAAAACTTTTTGATTTGAGTACATTCATTTTGAAAGATGACTTTTCATTTGATAAATCATATTATAATTCAAATCCAGTTCAATGGTTTTATAGTAATTCCAAGTTCTCATTTTTCATCATACATCATAAGATCTCAATGGATCCAAATCAATTTAAAACTCATATCATAAGTTTGCATGGGTACTCTATGAGTCATCCTGTGACTCGTTTGGTAGTCGTTCTAGCGTCCGCGACATGTTGCGGCAAGTGTAACACAATGGTATTGTGAACAATACGTGCTCATTATTGGTAAGCCATTTAATCATGCACACAACATTTGTTGTGGCATATGTACCCGTCATTCAGGCGAAAATATTTTTTGATATAATATATATCTTGTAATTTCATTAGCATTTGAAAAGTCAAAAATATTAACTTTTTCCATATGATAAACATCTTTTATTTGCAACATAGCAAAACATACTTTATTTGCAACATAGCTAAGACAAATCATAATCTTTCCCACATGGGTAAAACATGCTTAGCATAATCATATCATCAAACATAACCTTTGTATTGTGTTGGGGCATCACTAACATGTATGGAAATGCATCATAAGAAAAATTGATTAAAATTCAATACGATTTTTCAAGGAAACCGCTAAAATATTTCGTTTCAATCCTTCTTAAAGTAAATATAACTTAAAATAGTTTTGAAATTCATTCAGAACAACCAAAATATAGTTCATAAATCTATAAAAATCATTATGACTGAAGATTTCATAAAACAAATATGAGATAGTTTTGCCGTTAATAAAATCGATAATCGATTTACAAAATAAATGTTAATTCTCTAGCAAGGCCCAAATTAATCAAGTCAATATGATACCTTATTTAAAATGAATTTAAAGTTTTTCTATAAGATTATATAATTGGTTATGCCAATTTATAACAATTTTACAATTATTTTCGATTATTTAGGTATTTATTGTTATTAAAATGATGTCTTAAATACGTAAAATTATAAACCATCTAAGTTAAAATTAATTTATATTATGAGGTAGTAGGTTATTGATACAATTATAACTTTTTTGTATATGTCTATTGTTTACTCAAATTAAATTAACATTATTACACCTTTTAATAAATAAAAAATTTCTATTAATTTAATAAATAAGTAAATAATTAATAATTAGCTTTATAAAATTGTATTAAACTTCTAGAAGTTGAATAAAATTTTTATTAAGCGATTTAAATTTAAAAAATTCAAGTATGATATTTTATTATTTTATTTAGACATTTTAACGATAAATAAAATAAAACCAGTTTAAAATTAGTTGAGTTCGAATAAATATTATGAAAATTCTATGATGTTTTAGAAACTATTTTAAGGGATATAAAATTTGAAATAACCATTAAAAATCACATGGGGTATTTTTGATAATTAATGTTGTTATTTTACCGATAAAAAATAGAATTTATTTAAGTTCATATATGGTCACGAAAATTCATATAAATTATCTAAAATGTATCTACTATTTATATGAGTGTCTCATAAAATTTTGATGTCCAAAAGACGTCATTTAGTATATATTTTATATTTTACTGTTTTCTAGTTTACCGATTATTAATAATAGAGTAAAAATTATTAAGGTCCTTATACGTAAACAAAATCTTCTCAAACGTTTATAATTTTAGTTACTGTTCATATGAGTATGTGATAAAAATTTCAATTCCATATGTCTTTATTTGGTAATTATTTTATATTTTACTATTTCACAATTTACCATAAACAATTTAACATTGTTCATATGAGTATGTGATAAAAATTTCAATTCCATATGTCTTTATTTGGTAATTATTTTATATTTTACTATTTTACAATTTACCATAAACAATTTAACATTGTTCATATGAGTATGAGATAAAAATTTCAATTCCATATGTCTTTATTTGGTAATTATTTTATATTTTACTATTTCAAAATTTACCGATAAACAATTTAACAATTACTCAAAAATCGTGAAAAATTCCAAACTAATTATATTTTTGCCAAATCTTGTTGGAGACCTTCTAATATGGTTTTATTAATTATTTTTCATGATCAATAGTTTATCTAATACAATGTTTCATAATAACATTATTTAACACCTTAAAATCTATTAAAATATCATTTTAACGAATAAATTTCAAGAAAAATATCCAAGAGATTTTTTTAACATATAGCTATTGGAAATTACTTTTAAAATGCGTTTTAAATATTTTTCAAGTCCGTATAATCATTTCCATCACACTTACTTTCACAAAATAGTATTAAACATGTCTTTAAACATACAACAATTCATAAAATCAACATGTATGATGCCCACAATAATAATACATGTAATAAATCATTCCATACTCAAAATTATAATTTTGATATCATTTGTCAAGATTTAAGAACTTCTCTTTGAGAATTTTATTTTTAAAAACAAGTTTATACACAAACTTTTCCAACTTATTTTTTAATTCTTTAAAAATCATCTCATGTGACATACCTCGACTCCAAGCCTATATAAATATTTCATAAGCTCCCACATAAGCTCATATGTGTTCTTAGAAGTGGTTCCGAATTGGGGTCGTTCTTTCCCTTCGAGTCTCAACTCTAGCTCTTCAACTAAACATGTTGCATTCATCCAAAAATCAATAATAATTTTGGATTTCTAATATGCACTTAACTTTCCTTCGTTTGGGTTGTTAAACTAAAACTTGTGATGATATTAATTTATATACTTATTATGTTGAGCAACATATTTAATCAAGTCTCATAATTTTACTTAAATCCTTCAAGTAAAAAAATATATATATTTGTTGAAATACATCTTTTTATTTTCTATTATGATCGATTTTAAGTAATGATTTTCATAATTTTAGAGATAAAATACCCATTTTATAATTATCTTAGTTTACAGAAAGATTCATGTAAAAAAAAACATGTTTTACATGAACAAGCTAAGTTTTTAACAAAAAGTAGTGGAATAAAGAAATGAACATAACTGACTCTAAACTTGATGGATTTCTTCAAGTTTGGTGTCTATGGAAAGCTCTTAAAATGAAGATTATTTTTACGGAAGGCTTGAGTTTATAAACATAAATTTTTAGAAGTTTTAGATGAGTTTTTGAAGAAGATTTGATGAGAAAAGAATGTGTTTTAGTAGTTGAAACTTTAAAGGATTCTAGTGTTTGTCGTTCTTGGATGAATTTGGGAGCAATTTGTTGGGGATTATGGCTGAATAAAATGGTCAGAAAATAAAGTGTTTTGTTTGCTTCTACTATTGGCTATTGCATGCTTGTAATGATGCACAAGTTTTGGGTAGAACAAAAGGGGGTTTTGAATAGAACAATTTGCTTGAGTATGTAAGTGTACAAAGACTAAAAAGAGGGGTAGGGGTACAACAATGGGACTGCTGTTGGGGCTGGTTTGGAGGTGTTTTATTGTTTCAATTTGGTCTATTGGTGTAAGAAAGATCTATCTAAGATAGTTTAAAGTTTGGATAAAAATTGTTCTATATGTAATAACTTATGTAACTTGTATTTCATACTTAAAATCATTTGTATACTTGTATGAATTATTTAATTTATTCCCATCATAGTTAAAAAAAATTTTCGGATAATTATTATAATTTTCTCGAATTGTTATAGGTAGTTAAAATCATTAGAGGATATAACATGATGTTTGCTTTTACTTCTATAAGTGGACAAATTGATAAAACCTTGAATATGGGTCGTGGGCCATATGTATTTCGAGTTTGAGAGAAAACATGTCATAGAATTTGTAGCTTACTTCCCGATGGATTAACTTCAGCGAAATTTCAAAATTTATACATCGTTGACACTAAAAATGAGATATCAAATAGAAAAATTCTATTAATACTTTTTCTTTGCAATCAATACATTTAATTTTGAAGAGAGTTTAAAAAGTCAAATTTTTAGTTATATGTTTTCTTTATTATTTTCAGCTTTGGCAATCAAGATGACTTTGATGATTCGATTGTTGAAGATTTGAAGAATCTATTAGATTCTACGAACCCCTATGTGCAAACAAGGAGAATGTCATGTGACAACATACGCCATTCAGAAAGTGCTGAAATTCAGTTGAGGCTTATTAATAAGAGAGCACTGTATGAGAGAACTCATAATCTTCCTTCCACATCTGAAGTTGCCACATTAATTGTTGGAGACTTAGGAAGTGTTGCTAAAGAGCGTGATATAGTTTTTAAGGGTCGTGATGGCAGATTGCAACATATTAGTGAGCTTCATCCATGCTATCTTGCGCTTTAATATCCTTTATTGTCTCCCCGAGGTAAGGAGGGTTACAGATTGGGTATATCTCATAAAGGGGTTGAATTGTACGCAAGTGGTCTAACTACCGAACTTATTCTGACAACTGTAAAGAAACGAGTAAATTTAACAATGAAGGAGTGATTTTCTTATCGAATAATGGATAGAAAGGACGAAGCTGATACTATTTTACATTTTGGTAAATTGTTCCATCAATTTTTAGTCAATGGATGGACAAATGATAGAGTGTGAAAGACTTTTATTCATAAGAAGGAATCTGAATGTTTTTAGGGCCGACAAATATGTGAATCTTCAAGGTGTTGTATCATTTTCCGATGGCACTTCTAACATAACTGGTAGACGCATAATCATACCATCTACATATCCCGGGAGTCTGTGGTTTATGAATGAAATATTGCACGATGCTATAGGTACATGCAAAACATATGGGTATCTAGATGTATTTATTAAATTTACGTGTAACTCAAGGTGGCCTGAGATTACCCGTTTCTTCAACTCTAGAGGTTTACGTCTAGAAGATCGGCCAGATATACTATCTTGAGTTTTTAAAATGAAGTTGGAAAATAAGGTTAAGGATCAGACACAAGAAAATTGGTTTGGAAGAGTAATTGCATGTAAGTTATAATCCAAAGTAATCCTTTTTAAGTGTTCATATTAATTTTTGATATATTTTAATTTTTATTTGATATTCTTGTAGTGGTATATAGTATTGAATTCCAAAAAAGAGGACTTCCACATGCACATATAGTATTGTTCTTGCACCGCGATGATAAGATTTATAATCCATTTGATATTGACAAATTTATCTCCGTCAAGATGCCTGACAAGGAGGAGAACCCATCATCGTATACCGTGGTGATAGATTTAATGATTCATGGCCCATGTGGATCGTCAAACCTAAGATCACCTTGCATGGACGATGGAATGTGTTCAAAACACTTTCATAAAAGGTTTAATGAAGAAACATTTGTTGATGGAGTTGGTTATCCCTGTTACAAGAGGTTGGATGATAGTTTAACTGTAATCAAGAGTGGTATTGAAGTGGAGAACATATATGTTGTCCTGTAAAATCCATCTTGACTTTTGAAATACAATGCACATATAAATGTCGAATGTTGTAACGAATTTCGCGCAATTAAATATCTCTTCAAGTACATCAACAAGGGACAAGACAAAATTACAGCAGGTTTATCTAGAGTACGGAGAGAAAATGAAGACGATGAAGGCGTTGATGAAATTTATAAATACTAAATTGTAGATATGTGTTCGCAAGTGAAGCTTCTTGGTGCATCTTGGAATTTGAGATTCAACATCAGACTCCATCAGTGGAGAGGCTTAGTTTTCACTTGACGGGTGAACATACTATTGTGTTCAATGATGATGACACAATACATGATGTAATGTCAAGGCCGTTGAATGAGAGATCAATGTTTATGGCTTGGATGAAGTGTAACAAATGATACGATGATGCTTAAAATCTTCTATATAGTGAATTTCTAGGAAGTTACGTATGGTAGAGAAAAGAGAAAGTATGGACTTCGCATAAAAGAAGAATCTTAATAGGAAAGATTGTATCACGTTGCACCGGGCTGCAGCAGACGTTATTATTTGAGAACACTTCTTAACATTGTCAAGGGCCCGACATCAAATGATGATATCAGAATTGTTGATGGAGTTATTTATCCTACATTTAAGGATGCTTGCTATTTCATTGGCCTGCTTGATGACGATAAGGAGTACATTGATGGAATCACCGAATCAAGTTTTTTGGGATCGACAATCTATTTGAGGAACTTATTTGCAATGTTTTTGATGTCTTGTAGCGTATCAAGGCTAGAATATGTGAGGGATAACACATGGAAGTTATTATCTGAAGATATGTTAAATAAACAGAGAAGTTTATTACAAATGCTAGGTAATATATATTCACCGTCTTTTTATCAATATTATTTATGTAGAATGTGAAATTGTATTGCAGATAATCTATCAAATTTATACACTTACATGATAGATTTGAACGTTACCGATGATCAATTGAAGTGTTATGCCTTAAGTGATATTGACGATATTCTCAAAAAGAATGGAAGCTCTTTGATGAATATATGTCTTGAGATGTGTCCAAACGATATTTTCGTTCAAGATGGTTAGAATAAGCTAATCTTAGAGGAGCTTAATTATGACAAGGATTCCTTGAAAACTGAATTGCTTGAGTTACTTCCAATGATGACTGAAGAGCAGACCTTGATATATGATGAAATTACCAGAGCCATTGAAAGCGATAAAGAAGGTGTATTTTTTCTGTATGGACAGGGTGGAACTGGAAAGACATTTATGTGCAGGATATTATGTGCATGTTTAAGATCAAAAGGTGAAATTGGTCATCCTGTTGCATCAAATGGCATAGCATCTTTGTTATTACCAAAGGGGAGGACTGCACATTCAAGATTTGGAATACTTCTCACTCTAACAAAAGATTTAATGAGTTGAGGCATGGAACCTAACAGTCAGTTGGCAGGCCTACTTAAAAGAACCAAACTTATAATTTGGGATGAAGCTCCAATGACTCACAAGCATCGTTTTGAAGCCTTAGATAGGATATTGCGCTATGCCATTCGTTGTCCCAACGGTAAGCCCTTCAAGTTAAGCTTTGGAGGCAAGGTTATTGTGTTTGGTGGTGATTTTTGGCAAGTTTTGTCCTTTATCCCAAAGGGTACAAGACAAGATATTTTCTTCGCGCACTTAACTTTTCAAAGGTTTGGAATGACTGCAAGGTATTACGTCTTATGAAGAACATGAGATTGCGACTAGGATTGACCAATGTTGACGAGCTATTAGATTTTGCAGAATATATTCTCAAAGTTGGGAATGGAAAGCTTGGAGGACCCACGATGGAGAGACTACTATCAACATACCTGAAGATCTATTGATAAAGGATGCATCAAATCCAATAGATGCAATTGTCGATTCAACTTATCTTGGAATTCGTGAGGGCTCAATTAACACTTCATACTTTTATGATAGGATAATACTAGCACCAACAAATGAAATTGTTGATAAATTCAACGAACATGTATTATCACTTTTTCAAGGAGAAGAAATGTTGTACTTGAGTTCAGATTCAATTTCAAAATCTGACAATACCTATGGTAGCAACAATGATGCATTTTCAATTGAGTTTCTTAACTCAATACGTGCATCTAGAGTTCCAAACTATAAGTTATTGTTCAAAGTTGGTGCTCTAATAATGATGCTAAGAAACATGAATCATTAAGCTGGCTTATGCAATGGTACACCATTTGTAAGGTGGCAAAGGAGACGTAAGGGGTGTCGTCGGGGAAACCAAGGGAGTACAAAGAGTCGTGGTGGTGGAACGAAGAGGTGCAAAAAAAGATAAAGGAAAAAAATAGAAGATTCAAGGAGCTTATGGCTTATACGGAGGAGGAAGATAGGAAACAAAAGAAAGAGAGGTATAAAGAAGCAAAACGGGAGGCAAAGAAAGCATTACCAGAGTCAAAGAGTCGTGCGTTTGAAGCCTCAAAATCTTGATACCAAAGAGGGGGATAAATATATTTTTAAGTTGGCTAAAGCCAGATTTAGGCAGAGGAAAGATCTAGGGACAGTGAAGTACATTAAGGATAAGAGTAGACGAGTACTCCTTAGACATGAGGACATCAAATTAAGATGGCATCAATAGTTTTCCCAAGTGCTTAATGAGACTAGGGTCGTCTATCAAAGGAAAGTCGACCAACGACGGGCATCCGAAGAACACAGGTTTATGGGTCGTTTAGTGATATAACCACGGCGGAAGTAAGAGAAACTCTCATAAAGATAGAGGGAGTTAAGGTAGTTAGACCTGATAACATTCCGATTGAGGTGTGGAGGGGTTTAGGAGAATAGGGCATTTATTGGCTTACTAAACTCTTTAATGCCATCTTGAGATCTAGGAAGATGCCGGAAGGATGGAGGATTAGCACAATTATCCCACTGTTTAAGAACAAGGGCGATGCACATGAATGCGAGAGCTACAGGGGTATCAAACTTCTAAGCCATACAATAAAACTGTGGGAAAGAGTGATTGAGAAAAGGCTTAGATGAGAGACAGTGATTAAAGAGAATCAGTTTGGATTCATGCCGGGAAGATCAACCATGGAGGCGATCCATCTTTTGAGGAGACTGATGGAAAAGTATAAGGAGCAAAAGAAGGATCTTCATCTAGTGTTCAATTGATCTGGAGAAAACGTATGATAGTATACCACGAAGCATCATTTGGGATAGTCTCAAGAATAGTGGCATTTCACAAAGGTACATTGAGGTAATACAAGAAAGGTATGACAGAGTTTCGACAACATTCAAACATCGGTGGGTATGACAGAGTCTTTTCCAATTTAAGTGGGCCTACATCAGGGATCAGCACTAAGTCCTTTCATTTTTACGGTCATTATGGAGGGAATCTCTAAATCCATCTGAGAGATCGTACCATAGTGTATGCTTTTCGCTGACGACATTGTTTTGGCCGCAGAAACTAAGGAGAAGGCTAACAGAAATTGGAAGAGTGAAGGGAAGCCTTGGAGGGTAAGGGGGTTGCGTATAAGCCGTACAAAGATAGAATACTTGCGATGCGACTTCAGTAGGAAAGAATCGATAGGGGAGCCAGAGGTGATCATAGGGGGAGAAGTTGTTGCATGTGCGTCCAAGTTTAAATATTTGGGATTGGTGATCCAGACCAATGGGGAGATTGATAGAGATGTTTTTAATCGTATAAAGGTAGGATGACTTAAGTGGCGAGCAGCAACCGGGATATCGAGATGCTTTGTGATAAAAAATTCCATAGAAGACTAAAGCGTAAATTTTATCGCGTTGCAATTGGCATTATTGTACGGGACAGAATGTTGGCCTGTAAAGAAGGTTTTTGAACAGAGGATGGAAGTAACAGAAATGCGTATGTTGAGGTGGATATGTGGTAAAACTATGATGGAAAGGATAAGAAACTTGGAATTCAGGGAGAAGTTAGGGGTTGCACCTCTCTCTGCTAAGATGCGAGAGAACAGGTTGAGATGGTTTGGGCATGTGCAGAGAAAGACCCATGACGCTCCAGTAAGAAGGATCGAATGCATCATAGTGGAGGGCAAGAGAAGCCTAGGAAGTGACCTGCATGAACTCCACCTTTGTAAGGACCTGATGACCAGGGATAGAGCCAGTTGGCAGCGCCTTATCCACGTCTTAGATTACTAGACATGTCCCTCTTAGCCACCGTTTGATTCTGTGCATTGCCTATACTTATCGTTCTTTACCACCTCTCTTACCATCATCGTTTTTTTAGTTATGTATACGTACTCTACTTGTTGTATAGTTTTAGTTAGATGATTAATATTCATGGTTAACGTGGGTGTAAGTTTCAAGCTTTCGGATAGTTGCAGGTTCCTTTCCCTTTGAAGACCCTTCTTGAGCGGAGGGACTCTTTGACCGCTCTCTGCTACATGGGTATGAGCCACCGTCTATCTTCCTTCCCCAGAGCCTGATCATAGTTGTCTATGAGCGGGATACACTGGGTATGCTGATGATGGTGAGATGACGATAATATATAATTTGGTCATTAATATAAATTTATATTTAGTATATTAATTTATACTAAAAGACTTCGTGTATTGCACGAGTTTTTATACTAGTTTACTTATATTAATATACTAGCATTATTCAAAATACATGCTTTAGAAATACAATTCTCATGTTTACGTACTAGATGTATAAAACGTTAATATTAATATTACAAGAATAAACCCTCGTTTACATTCATTATTAGCTCTTGACATAAAATTCATGCTTGCACACATGACTTTATAATTTAATCCTTGTTTTTTTCATGATCATGATTGAAGACTTATGTCCATTTCTTAATTTTCTTTTCATGAGTGGATAACATTGGCCTTGAAATCTATGTTAGATTATTATATTTCCCTTCACGTATAATGTGTTCTTTAAGTAACTGAAGAAGTTGAAAATTTAATTATTATGGTTATGGAAATTAGAGAACATTATTCCTCGAGAAAACCTTTTATTACAAAATATTGTTTTATACTCCCTTTAATTCATTATAATTATTACTTTTGAATTGAGCACAAGAATTAAGAATTTAGAGGGCCACATAAAGTGGTACTTCCATGTGGTATTTTGACATACCTTTCAAATTTTAATGCATTATACTTATAACTTAGGATATTTTTGTAATTATAAGTAGTCATGAGGATAATTTGGTAAAAAAATTAATAGCTTAAAATGAAAAAAGGATAATTGAAGTGAATTACCCAAATAATAAAAGGGGACAATTATGGTGAATTGGAGGGAGTAATAAATTTGAAAAAAGAATTAAAAGATCTGATTGATTTTTAAACTGTGATTAACTGATTAAAGACCTGTTAGCCGTGAATATGCTTTTTAATTATGCATTTTTCCACAAAAGATCATTCATTTAATCTGATTGATAAAATTTCAACATTATATTCTAAGAGATACTTTTTGGAAAATCCCAAGTCATATGTGTATGCGCACATTTACATTATCGTTTATGAAATTTTATCTAAAAATAATATTTTAGTTTTTTCTTTGTGTTTTTTCGATATACTTCACATGACTAACAATAATGATATTATATAAAGTAGTACGTACAGAAAATTATTCCTAGCTTTGATTTGCATTGTGTACTCAAATTCAAGTAAGGGATATTAAGAGAAGTCAGCTTCTTTTGTAACACCCTAAGAATAGGTCGAACTTTTGAAAACACTCTTTATGAAAAATATGAGCCAAAACCTATTTATGGGAGTGTTACCGCCACATCTATTTCTAATAAATAAATATAAGACTTAACGACTAAGGAATAACTTAATAACTTTAAATCCAACAAAGGGTCTTACAACATAAGAAAAGACTGAAATGTAATCTGTATCCATATAAAATTTAAATAACTTAAGGTAAAATTTAAACTGAAATACAACTCTAATAGAAGCTATAATTCTAAGTGATCCTCACTCCACGATTCTCACGCAATCAATAACCTGCAACATCAAAATGCAAGAAAAACAAGGGAAAAATTCCCAAAATCAGGAAATTGAGTAATTCCAACTCCATCCCATAAAACGATTGAATTCGAAAATGATTTCAGAAAATAAAATATAATCAAATTGAAGATAATTTTAGAAAATAATATATAGCTGAGTTTAAAAGAAAAACAATTTGAGAAAACAATATATATAATATCACATAAACTAATTTATTAATTTGATATTTAATAATAACAACCACATAATCAATTTTTAATTTGAGGGAACGAGAGCGCCAGTAGGCCGAGACTTTACCCCTATACCTACTTTATTAAGAGGTTGTCACCCTAAATAATTCAAGGCCAACAGAGTAGTCTTAGGGAACTCTAGTGTGCACACCCCTTCTACTTGGATCACAACAAATTGAAGGAAGACAAAACATCGTATCAAGTATCAGAAATAATAGTACATGTCGGCAGCTATACTAACCAAACAGGACAACTTGTTCATCACCCATATACTTGGATCACAACAAATATAAGAGCTTTATTTCCCTCGTGTTACACTTTACGTGATTTAATATATTTTAATAATTAGTCGCGTGCACACAAACATATAATCAAACATACATTATACATTTTATTTTATGATCATAAATTTTCCCAATAAATATATCTCAATAATATTCAATTGCAATATTAATATCATAATATTTTTCTCCCAAATTCAATCGCATTTACAATTATTATTAATATAATAATATAACTTTCATCAAAATAATAATATTATAAGTATTTCTCTTTCAAATTAAACCGTATCTAATTTCGCTAGCAAAATAATAATATAAATTTTATCAAAATAGTAATTATAAATTCAAATTTGACAAAAATAATAGTAAATATAATTTGAGAATATATAAAACATATCATATAAAATAATATCATATAAAATCATGCATCCAATTTAAACACATTAATTATCGCTTAGCACATAATACTAACGGGATATTCTTAATTAGATGGATATGGAGAATTACCTTGTCACGCGATCCTAGACAAAGTACGCTCCTAATAATCTCTGTCTACGAATCCGCTGTTTACACGAGAAAATAATATATCTCAATTTAATACCACGATCAACCCATCGAAATAAATAAATTAAAAGAATCCTTTTCCTTTTATATACTTTATTTAAAAGAATAATTTTTAAACATGTATTTTAAAATTATAAGAGTTAAAATAGAAGAAAAGAAAAAAAAAATCATAATTATTATAAAAAAAAAGAGAAAGGTGGGTTTTCTCTAGGATACCCATGTAAAAGAAAGAAGAAAGGGAAGGAAGAGAGAGAAGAAAAAAGGGAGAAGGAAGAAGGAGAAGGTGCCGGGTCGACGGTGGCTTCGGTGACTGCCGTATCGTCGGAAAACTAAGGTCAGAAATAATTTTTTTTTATCAAATACAAAATGTGTAATTTGGATTGAAATTGGTAGAACAATATTATAAAGAGATGAAATTACATATCTTTAATATCAAAATCTTGACTTTCCTTGATTAAATTTTAAGCAATTGGAGGATGGAGGAAGTAATTTGTAGGAGAAAAAGGAACTGTGAGTAATAATGTGAATAAATTAAGGGTAATTGATTTAATTTATAATAGGTAAGTGAAGTTAGTTATAAGATTTAGAGGGAGAAGTGGGAAGTTATTTGTTAATGGGGAGTTATTTATTTTTATTTTTTTATTATTTTCAAAAAATCTGAAATTTATTTATTATTAATATTATTATTATTATTATTATTATTATTATTATTATTATTATATTATTTTTTTAAAAAAAAAGAAAACGGATGTTACATCTTTAACTCACAAAGTTTAAAAAGAAATACATAATAAAGCTAAAGATAATAAACTTGAAAATAGAATCTATTGCCTTTTAAAACTATCTCTTCATGCTAAAATTGAACATACTACATCTCAAATCCAAAAGTTCAAGTCAGTCAAAGTAACTTTGCACATACATGTTCAAATATCACCATGACAAATGGAAGCTATCCCACATAAAACCAATATCCTCAACTTAATAAGCAAATGAGCTATAATCTCATACCAAAAACCAAGTGATACACCACCTGATCCAACCAAAGAAACAATTCTAACCAAAAGCATGACAAAAGCCTTTATCTTTGCGTCCATGTTCTTACAAGCAATTGCTAGTTCAAGTCCATTAAACAATTGTAATAAATTTAATACACCAACTAAAAATAAAGTCAAATATTTTGACAATAGAACTTCCTAATTAGGCTAGTACAACAAATAAGGTTGGGTCGGATGCGAGTTGTGTCATATATAAATTGGTCAGAAACTCTTTGATTTAAACCTAATTTGTTTAGTTAATTAGGTTGAAAATCTGGTTACTCTATTGATATGTATGAATGTTGTATTAATGGTATTAAAATAGATTGTTTTCAAAATCTGGTTACTCTATTAATATTACTCCCCCTATTCATAGATAATGAGACATTTAGTTTTTGACAATATTCACTTATTACTCTTAATTCGTATTTTATTCTTAATTTATAAATTAGAACATAGTCAAGTGAGATCTTATTTGATTCGTCTCAATGCAAAGATTATTAATATCCACTTTTTATAATATTTTCGTTATGTATAATAAGAGATATTAAGCATAGAATAAGTGCATTGAATAGTTTGAAAAAACAAATGTCCCATTATCTATGAATAGGAGGGAGTATAATGTCATAGTAACAATATTCATTTTCTAATAGGATATAAAAAAGAAACTTTTATTTCAATAATGATGATTCACTACCAAAATTTTTATATGATCAATATTTCTTCAATTTTGATATAAAAAACTTTATATTACATATTTCGTGCAATAAACATGTCATTAAGTAGAGTTAAAACACTAATATACTAAAATTAAAAACAAACAAAAAGACAACTATTAAATGTAAATTCTTCGTTTGAAATTCTAATTAAATAAACAATTAACTATTTCAATAAATTCTTACAATTCAAAAAATGTGGGTTATTTTTTAGATTATATATCTTTTATTAATCATAGAATCAATGGGAAAACATTCTCAAGGACAAGAACATCAAGTAAGCCATATAAGTTTGGTATTTTATCTAAAATATTTTGCACCTTATCTTCTCCATATTCTTTCCTATTCCTCTCATTCTATACTTTTGATTCATCTTATTCAATTATAATATATATATATATATATATATATATATATATATATATATATATATATATATATATATATATATATATATATATATATATATATATATATATATACTTGGTAATTATAAACGAAAAGAATAATTCTGCATATTGTTTGAAGGGCTTTAAATTATTTGAGTCAAAAAAATTTAATTGCTTTTAATTTCTAGAGATCAATATAACTAGTGCATATAATTGATTATATATTTTTTAGATTATTACAGCACATTTCAACATATCAATGCATTGTAATGCATGCGAGAAAAAGGTTGTTAAAGTAATTTCTAAAATAAAAGGTATTCATCATTCTTTTATTTTGTAATGTTAGGAACTGTGTTAAATATTTATGACTATTAATTTATTAACAAATAATGCAGGAGTTGACAAAATTATTACTGATATAACAAGACACAGATTAACGATAATGGGCCAGTTTTGTCCAGAGAAGATACTAAAGAAGTTGAAGAAAAAAACAAAGAAAAAAGTTAATATTGTTGAACTAAAAACTGATGATAACGATGATGATGATATTGGTGGAACAAATAAAAGTACAGAAGAATTTAGTTTATGTGTAGATGATTTAAAAAATGAAAGAACGCCAGATTATTTTTCAATTTTATATGATGAATATTATGGAAATGGGAACCCAATATTTACAATTTTTAGTGATGAAAATGCCAATTCATGCTTTATAATGTAATTAATGTATAAGTTTTTGGATTTGGAATATGATACATTTTCCCATACATATGCTTGTGCTGTATATTAAAAAACAACTCAATGAATAATTTTATTTTGATAAGATTTATGCTTTTTTTTTTTTGGGAAATATGGCAGTTTATAAGTAAAATTATATGAGTAAAAATCAACGTAATTTATTATTTTATCTTATAGAAAAATCCTTATGTCGATATTATATAATTTTGAAATCTAATTAATATTCATGGGTTTTCATGATCAAGAAAGCAATATTTCATACTCCCTCCGTTCTTTTTTGATCTTCCACATTACTATAATGGGTAGTTTTAAAAGTTCTTTCGCTTTAGAATACTTTCTATTTTTAGAAAGTTTTTATTCCACTTTTACCCCTTAAAACCCCCCATTTTCTTTTAATGTACTCCTTTTTTTTATTTATAATTATTTTCTCTCTCATACTTTCAATACAATCATTACTTCACTCTACTATTTAATTAAAATAATACCCACTACAACCTCATACTTCCAATACAATAATTACTTCACACTACTATTTAATTAAAATAATACACACTACTATTTAATTAAAATAATACACACTACAACCCAAAGATTCTATCTTTCTTAATATGTGTGAATAATACAAAGTGAAAGATCAAAAAAGAACGGAGGAAGTATCTTGTTGTCAACTATTAGTTTAATTAAATAGAAAATAAATTTTAAATCACTTTCTTGCAAATTAACTCGTTAAAGTCTAATTTATTATTAACTTCTCATAATCTTAGTTTTCTTATTTCATCAATTACATTAATAAAAATATATTTTAAGGTAGGTAATATACTTAATTATACAACACTTTTACATTTATAGGTTGAGTATGGATAAGGAGGTGAAGCATCATCCCCTGACATCCACCCCATATATAAACAATTCATTATATGGAAGACTTATAAAAATTGAATTTCTTTGAATTTTATAGCATGGAATAACAAAATGATTAACTAGATGGCCATCAAACATAAACTTCCACAACTTCTTTTAGTAATATATTTATAATAATGAAAAGAATATGATTGCATACTGATTAACACTTTCTTTATTTTTTTTTTCTAAATGAACAAAAATTTCAAAATTATTGATTTGATCATGTGATGTATTATTACTTCATATTTTCTTATTTCATTTGGTTTATTAAAATAGCATTACTCATAAGAAAATATAAATAAACACAAAGTTTGATGAAACCCTAGATAGATCACAATCTTATATTGTATAAGTAAGTTTGCTAAAATATTTATGATTGATTATATGGATAGTCCTTATTGTAACTAAAAGGGATATTCTATATGGTAGACACCAACTATTGTAAAAGATCAGTGGTAGCAATAGTTAAAAAAAGTTCCACAAAATAGCACTCTAGTATTGAAAAATTAACTATAGTAATATTATGAGGTAAAAAACATTTATTTTCCGTTGACTCTTGGTAAAAGTCATACATACCCTTATTAATTCTCAATTTCCCTCCTCTTTTTGCAGTATTTAATGGAGATCATCTCCCTCATTTTGAATTCCATCTAAATCCTCTATCACTTTCATCTTATTTTCAATCTAAATTCTCCGTGAAGCGTTTGTGTTCATCATCTTCATCTCCATCTCCTTTTCCTTCTTGTAGTGTTCATCATCTTCATCATCTGTAATCTCAGCCTTTTGTCATTTGGTATGTCTTCTTCCCTTTTTTTCTTTTGATCATTTAGTTTTCTTTGAAAAATTAGGGTTTGCATATGAACAGTAGAGTAGATTTCTATGTTGTCTACATAATTAGGGTTTGATCATTTAATTTTGTTTGCAAAATTAGGGTTTTCTTATGTACAGTAACATTTTGTTTTATGTTATAGAATGGAGGAACGAGTGATCCTAAGGTTTAAGTGGAAGGATAATGAACAAGATTTAACTGTTTATGATAAGGATAGAGAGACTCTTTTAGACTTAATTTTGGATTGGAAAAGTGTTTACATTAGAGTAGGGAAGGAAGTTCCTTTACAACCCAGATTTTATTATCTATATAATAATAAGGTTCAATGGTTGATTGAGATGATCACTTGTTTATGATGTTTGCAAAATTTCTTACTGAGGAAATGATAGTAATTTGTGTTGTAGAGCTTGAAGAGGACACTAGAATGATGAACTTTGTTAGGAGTCTTAAGTTGCAAGATTCAATTAATCCAATGCCCCTTAAAGATAAACCCACTAACCAGCAGCCCATTGAACTATCTATAACTGACCCTTCACCCGATCCCCAAGAGCCCATTGAGCCTGATAACCTCCCAGAACAACCTATTGAGCCCGATAACCCCCCACAGTCCTAACAGTCCCAAAACTTCCCTGAGATATAGCAAACAAAGTCCATCTCATTTCGTGGCAAGTTACCCATTAGGAAGAGCCCTAGGTTAGATGGGACAGCAAACAAGGAACCTGTTGTACCAGCATACAATGAGGAACAACATGATGTTGCGGTTATGAATGCAATAGTGTATAAGTGGAATGATATGGAATTTTTATCTTCACTTGTGAAGTCCCCTAAAAGTAGGAAGGGTAAGCATAAACAGTCACCCTTGAAGGTTAAACCTTTGATGATGAAAGCTCCTATTAAATAATTACCAAACATTACAGCCAAAAGAAAGGGTATATGTGTTAAGATAACATAATAGGCAATGAAACATGCACGAAAGGTCAAGATCAGTAGCAAGAGAGCTAGAATTAGTCAACAGGCTTCGGAGGATGTAGATGGAGATTCTGCTGACGATGATTATAATCCGTCATCCATTGATTCTGATGATGATGATGAAGAAGGTTGTATTGATGATGACTTATCTGTTGTTGATGGTGATGAGATGGAGTTTGTGAAGGATGATTATCAGCCCTTTTGAGGATCCAATATAGGGTAATCATTTGGGTAAAGATGTAGATAATGGAAATTACATATAAAGATTCTTCAAAAATGGTCAAATGTATGTTGATCAAGGATGGGGCAACATTAAATTATCTCCGTGGCATATTTTTATTGATAAACAACATTTGAGGTATGTTGTGAGAGATTATGCTATTCAGTCATTGTTTGAATTTATAGTTTTAAGGGCAAACAACAGGATGTATATTGTTAAGTGCATGGACATCAATTGCAATTGGAGGCTTCATGCTAGTAGACTTCTTAGTGGCATAACATGAGCTATCAAGAAAATTGATAACCCTGAACACACTTGTAGAGTACTTGATGCTCATAACAGTTTTGTGACAGTAAAGTGGGCTGCTAATAAGTTAAAGGAGGACATTAGGGCAAATAACAACATACCTAGGAAGACATTAAAAGAGCTTTTGAAAGCAAGATTTGGGGTAACTTTAAAGACAAGTACTATTTTCAAAATGAGAACAATAGCCTTGAAGGAAATAAATAGGGGTCATGATGAAAGTTACTCATATTTGCCTAGTTATGTGGATATGATCAAAGAAACAAATCCAAGGTCTTCTACTATTTGTGCTTGGCATATAGAAGAGTCAATTGAGAGCTTTGACTTTCAGTAGCATTTTCATTTCCTTTAGTGCATATATCAATGGTTTAATTGGAAGATGTAGGAGCGTCATAGGTGTTGATGTGCATACCTGAAAGGGCAATATGGAGGTACTTTGTTGTCAGCAATTACATAGGATGGCAATAATCAGCTTTTTCAAGTTGCATGGGCTATAGTGTAATATCAGAGATATTTTAAAAAAAATAATATATAAAAAAATAAAGAAAAATAAAAATAGGAAAATAAATAAATAATAATGTAAAATTTAGAAAATTTAATCAAAAGAATAAATCTGTTAAGAAAATTATACGTTTAAAACAAAAAAAAAAGAAACAATTTAGGTTTAAATAAAATAAGATTAAAAAAACCCAAAATTTTAGGAGTAGTTTTAATATAAAAAAAATAATTGAGTTTAGAAAAACTCATTTACAAGTTACTTAAAAAAAAATTTCAAAATTAAATTTCTTTCTCCCACTTCCTAAAATAACTCATCATTTGTCTCCATTATCCTTCCCACTTTTCCTCTAATTTTAACCAACATTATTCCTCTATTACAAATTAACCAATTTACTCTTTAAATTTTTTCACCGTATTAATTTTCTTTCTTCTTTTTATTATTTTTCTCTCATCAGCCAGTTGTCTTTTTTTACATCTATTACTATCAATTTCTTTTTCACCTTGATAGTATTTTTAAATCTTTAGACATTTTCTATCTACAAATTAAAAACAACAATTATACTTCAAATGTTAAGTTCGTAAATGATGTTTGATAGGAGCGTATATTTATATTCTAGGCTCGTTTCACAAGGTAATTCTCGATGTTCATCCAATTAGGGTTATCCAGTTAGTATTATGTACTAAGTGATACTTGATGTGTTTAATTGGAAAGCGTGATTTTTTATGATATTATTCTTTTTATATTTTATTTTCAAATTATATTTACTACTTTTGTTAACGGTTTAATTTATAATATTATTTTGATAAAATTTATATCATTATTCTGATAACGAAATTAGATACGGTTTAATTCGAAAGAGAAATATTTATGATATTAATTGTTGTTGCCACCAATTGATGTTAACATGGTGATTCGGCAAATGAGATTTCAGTTGGATATTCTTGAGATATATTTTTATTGGAAAAATTTATGACCATAAAATAAAATAATTAATGTATGTTTGATTATATGTTTGCGTCCTCGCGACTAATTATTAAAATATTTTAAATCACGTAAAGTGAAATATGAAGGAAATGAAGCTCTTATATTTGTTGTGATCCAAGTATAAGGGTGATGAACATGTTGGCCTGTTTGGTTAATATAGCTGCCGACAGGTTAGTATTTCTACTACTTGATACGATGTTTGGTCTTCCTTGTATTTGTTGTGATCCAAGTAGAAGGGTTGTGCACACTAGGGTTACCTGAGACTACTCTGCTGGCCTTGATTAATTATTTGGGGTGACAACCTCTTGATGAAGTAGGTATAAAGGTAAAGTCTCGGCCTATTGGCGTTCTCGTTTCCTCAAATTAATAATTGGATATATGCGTTGTCATTATTAAATATCAAATAAATTAATTGATTTATGTGAAATTATTTATATTGTTTTCATAAATTGATTTTTAACTCAGCTTTATATAATTTTTTTTTCAAAATTATTTTCAACTCAAATTATATTTTGGTTTCTTAAATTGTTTTAAAACTTAACTATTTTATGGGATGGAGTTGGAATTACTCAATTTTCTGATTTTGGGAGTTTTTCCCTTGTTTTTCTTGCATTCTTATGTTGCAGGTTATTGATCACGTGGGGATCGTGCAATGAGGATCATCAAGAAAAATAGTTTTAATTAGAGTCATATCTCAGTTTAAATTTTATTTTCAGTTGTTCAAATTTTATATAGACATAGATTGCGTTTATGTCTTTTTTTTAATTATAAGACCTTTTCTTGGATTTAAAGTTATTAAGTTATTTCTTAGTCATTAAGCCTTACATTTATTTTCTTAGAAATAGATGTGGCGGTAACATTCCCATGAGTAGGTTTTGGCTCATGTTTTTCATTAAAGGTGTTTTCAAAAATTTAACCTATTATGAGGGTGTTACATATATTATCTAGTGAATATCAGGAAACTTGGAAATTTTTTGTTTGGCATTTGAAGAATTTGATGAAAGACAGTGGTAGGGGTGATAAGTGGACCATTATTTCAGACAAATAAAAGGTATTGTTGCAAACATTAAATGATTCTTTTACTTTTTTGTGATTTAAAATCCCTACTAACTGTTGTCATAAAATGTGCAAGCGAATTTAAATTTCCTTGAATGAGTTATGGCCAACTGCAGGGAGAAGGTATTGTTGTAAGCATTTATCAAGCAACTAGAAGAAGAAATTTGTTGGGCCATTACTATATGCAATGTTTTGGATGGCTATTAATGCATCTTTAAAGTTTAAGTTCAAGAAAGCAATGGAAGCTATTGATAAAGCTGTTGAAAAGCTAGATCATGGCTTGCAGACATTAGAGATCAGTCAAGGTAGAGTAAACATGCATTTGATCCACTTGTTTGTTGTGATGAAAACAAAACAAATTTTGTTGAGAGCTTCAATGTTACACTTGCGGTTGAAAGGTGTAAACCTGTTTTAACATTGTTGCAAAATTACAACCCTAACTTAGTTACTACTTTATCAATTATTCAACAAGGAATTTACATTTTTTTTTATTTGTGGGAATTAGGAGAGTTACAATGGCAAGCCTACCAGGAAAGAGAGAAGTGAGCACTGGTTTGATAATGACGTATGTCCAAACATATGTACAAGAATTCAAACACTTATTTCTAATTCAAGGACATGCAAAGCATACAAATTAAGATATGGTTTTTATGAAATTTGGGATGTTAAGTTTATCTAACCAGTGAGTTTAAATGATAGAACATGCCTTTCCAATGCTTGGCAAATCATACGTATTCCTTGAAACATGTTGTGAGGGCTATACTTCATTCAAGTCAAGACCCACTCAAATTCTATTGTGAGTGGTATAATTGTAGGCTTAATAGCTAGGGAAAAGAAGAAGAAGAAATCTGCTACCACTACTTCTTCACAGCCAACTAAACCTAGAAGGAGTAGACTAGTTACAAGGGCATACTCGATCATCACAGCTAGTTTTAGAGGATGCATGTAGACCAATTAAAAGGAGTAGACCAGTTACGATTTAGCCTCCTCCACTGAAAAGAGCTATTGGAAGACCTGTTGCTTTAAGTGATGCTATCCTTTTGCATAGAATGATGTAGTAGGTTGTTTTGGATAATCCTGTTTTGGAGGATGTAAGTAGTTGGCATGATTATCATATTATGGATGATGTTGTATTTAATTGGTAAGTTATGGATAACATTATATGAACTTCTAAATTGGAGGATGTTGTAATTAGTAAATAGTTGGTATGAACTTCAATGAAAATACAGATGAAGAATTTCTAGGAATAAAGAATCTGATTTCATAAATACTCATTCCATTTCGACAAGCACATTACAATTGCATTTACTTCCATAACCTAAATAGCAAAAAAATACCCAATAAACCCTAAATTTCATAATACACAATAAACCCTAAATTCAAACTTAACATTCCATAACCTAATTCTTAATGAGAAGGACAAGAATTAAAAGACCAACAATAATCATAATCTTCATCATCTTTTGTAATTGCCTTATTTGCTTTCTTTGCACCATCAACTCTAGTTCAATTTGAGTAGACATTTCTCCTCTATATGCTTCATACATAAACCTTTGCCCTCCATATTTGGTCACATCTTCTTCCTTTACCCAAGAAAGAGCAGGCCTTACATTTGTAGTAGAGCCTCAATGGGTTAGCACTTGAATCTAAATTCCTAACTTCCAAACTTCGTCCTTGTTGGCCATTGCTACACCTGAACCTAACAACATTAATCTCTTTGATATCCATGTTTGTCGCCATTATTGGAGGCCTTAAAGGAGTGAATGGATTTTGGAGAAACGGTTTAAGTATGAAGAGGAAGAACAAGAAGAATGGAGAAGAAGAACACGATGGATGGAAGAGGAAGGGGCTACTGAGTTTTAATCAAATGGAACAAGGTTAAAATGATAATTTTCATACATAACGATAAGCAAACGTTTTTTACCTCATAATGTTACTATAGTTAATTGTTCATCAGTAGAGTGCTATTTTGTGGAAATTTTTTTAAGAATTGCGACCACTGGCCTTTTGCAATAGTTGTTGCCTACCATATAGAACATCCCTAACTAAAATAATATTTATGATTTTATACTTATAAAAACATATCCTAGGGTAATAACATTTAAATTAAACTTTTAGTTGAGTTGGTTTCTTGATATGGTATCAAAACCAACGTGACTAGAGGTCACGAGTTTGAATTTCATCCACCCTTAATTTAAACTAGAATGTTTTGTGTCAAGTATAAGGACGGTCTATGCTGATCCAAAATTCTAGCCCATAAGGCTCTCGTTTGAGAAGGGCGTGTTAGAGTATATAACATATCTTGTTAATCAACAATTTCATCTTTTGGTTAAGTTGTTTCATTGGCAATTGGATTTGACCAATGAATTTACTTGAAACAACCTGAATCACTTGACCTGAATCAATTCATATAGTTTTGATGGGTTTTCATTAACCAAACTAAGATTAGTTGAAATGTATCATTCAATATATTTATTTACTATCAGTCAAAATAGGTCATTAGATTTAAAAAAGTCGTTAAGTAGCCACTTCATTAAGCCATATATATATAAGAAGAGTTACTTTTGTGAGAGACCACCTCTCATTGAGACGACCTCAAAAAAAGAAGTTCTTGTATTAATAATTTGTATATTGGGCTATTTAGCCCATGTATGAGGCGCATCTCTTGATGAGACCATATCATACAAATATTTGTGATAAAAGATTAGTTGATCATCCATTCCAATCAACTCTCCACATCTTACTCTACTTGACTCGATCACTAGTAGATTAAGTAACATTTGTAATCTCTATTTGTATTATATGTTAAAATTAAAGATACAAATAAAGCTATTTGTATCTTTCATTTTAAAAAATATAAACAATACTTATTTGTATCATTTGTTTTGACCAACAAAGCAAATAACATAAATTTTTCTTTGAGATGGTTTCTCAAAGAGACAACTAACGGTTAGGCTAGTCCAATTTATAAAAAAGAAAAAAAAATCAAAAATGAAGCGCTTTTCATATTACAACAGTTTCTATTTTCATGACTACCCTCCTTCTTCTCCATCCATAACTTTTCTCCTTCTTCTTAATCAAACTATTCCTGATTATCCTCCTGCTTTAAATTAATTTTAACCATTAAATTTACAAAATGCAAGTTGAGTTATGATTCAATTAGAGTTTATTTTAAAGATTTTCTCCATTGTTAAACCTTCAATTTGAATCTTTGATTTACAATTGTCAGAGAATTTATTATCTTGATTGAATTCCATATCTTTTGGTGTTCTTGATATATCCTTCTGCAGAGTTTGATTAGATTTTTATTCATTTATTTTTCAAGTAAGTAGTTTTTTGTTTTCTCATTGGTCATTTTTTTACTTCCTCAGTTTTGATTTTAAGTGACATACTCTAAACTCCTACTTGACATATCATAACTCATACTTGACATACCATAAACCTCTACTTGACAGACTTTAAACCCCTACTTAACATACCATAAACTTTTACTTAACATACTCTAAACACCTACTTGACATACCATAAACCCCTTACTTGATATACCTAAATCCTAATTCGATATCATGAACCTTTACTTTACGTACCCTAAACGCAAACCTAACATACCAGAAGCATCTACTTGATATACCATAAACCCCTAATTGACATATCGCAAACCCTTACTTGACTTATTAAAATACTTACTATGATTCCTTAAAATACCTACTTTTATTGACAAAGCAAATTCAATTAAAAACCCACAATAAAAGTTGGATTACTTGAATAGTTAAACATTAATTATTTTATTTAAATTTAAATTTCAAGTATAATAAAATTTATTGGGGGAGCACGTGCATAGTACATATCGCAAACCATTTAGTTTTTTTAAAAAAAATTTGTTACCTTAGTAGTCTTAGGATAAGAACGGAAATTGTTCTGACGATTCCTTATGGTTCAATTTCTACTCACCATACAACTAAATTAGAGATAAGGTATCATAAATTTAGAAGAGAAACTCTTGTGTGGACTTGGTCCACACTAAAATAGTATGGACCAAGTTTTATCATTCTGGTTCCTGCTCTCGTCACTTTTATAGTAATCAATGTGACCCCAATTGTGATTCAATGTTACCCTTGTTGTAAGACAAAGTTATCGTATATTATATTAAGCGTTATATTTCCCTCATAATGTAATTAACTTGTATTTGTTGTGTTTGGTTTAAAATTTTATCATATGAACAACAAATTTTGAAATTGATTTATGGTTCAACAAAAATTATTATTTATTTTGTAGTTTATAATGAAGGTGATCCTTTATTTTGATATACAAAATGTGTAACGAACTGTTCTTTTCTAAATATAGGTTTAATATAATATAATAATAAGTAATGCTAAAGCGGAAGTCTATCGAGCCGTGATTATTGCGAAAAAGAAATAAAACAAAACAGTATATTCAAAAAAAAAACAAATAAAACTTAAATCATTCAAATATAATTTTACATGTTACATCTTGCTTTAATACATAATTATCGTTATTATATACCCATTATATAAATTACATACATCCTATATTATCACATAGACAATACAATAGCTTCTTAATAACCTCATCTAAATTCACCTGCAGCATTTGCTCTCATTATAAGGGAACAACCGATGGGAATCGGTCAGCTAATAAGCCGAGTATAAAAACTTGAAAGCATAATACAAGTATACAAATATGTGCATTTCAATAAGTAATATGTAAAAAGGTTTATGCAATATATAACTGCTGGTCCTTCTGCTTGAGTACCAGGGTGTGATTTACTAACACTTCTGCTTGAGTGTTAGGGCGTGGAATTCGATTACTTATTTAATGAATTAAACACATATGATCTTTGTTTGATATAGGTAAGGGCCTGTTAGGGTGAGGTAAACCAAAACCCCTAACTTAGTAGGAGTCGTCACTCTTCCAGTATAATGTTGCTCGAGCCACAGGTCAGGTTAAATAACCTTACTGTATTTGTCGTATTTTATGTGCCGGAAAACACGTCCCACATTTTTTACATGCCGGAAGCATGGTTAGACATTTCCATACTATCAAGCCTTTTTATTATCATGTTATTATTTTCATATAAATGTAACATTACAATAAGATATAATAGAAATAAATTTATAACAAATTACATATAAAAAATCATTTATTATTAATCTAAATCAAAACTAAAATGGGTCTTTAGTATTTATTTATAGATTAATTTTCAATTAACTTTATTAATTTCTTAATAATCAATTTCTTAAATGTCTATTTATTATAAATGGTAAAATAAATAGTTCCATCATAAATAAATACTAAAAATGTCTTAAAAAGGAAATATTGGGTTTATTATAGAACCTAGCCCATTTACCCAAATTTTTAGAAAATAAAATTTATTTTATTTAATTAATTCCTTATTAGCTTAGTTTTAGATTTAGTACATGAATAATTAATTTCCTTAAGATTAAAATGTAAACCAAATATTTTAAAAGTTTACTTTTTATTAAATGAGTTGGTGTATATTTTTATTCAACAAAATAAAATAATATTAATTATTGTTTTCACATTTCATTCTTTTCTCGTATTATAACAATTAGATTATTAATTTATTTCTTTCAAATTTAAATACCACAAAATTTCAAAAAAATTATTTAAATGAAAATAAAATGCACTAACAATAAAATAAAATATTTTATTTCCAGAATTATATATTTTTAACCCAATTTATGAATTTCCTTATTTTATGCGTTTTTTTAACAAAAAATATAATAATAATATTAATACTCAACTAAAATTCATGTAATTAATACAAATTGATATCTCATATA
>NC_080062.1:18815961-18823461 GCF_026212465.1 Amaranthus tricolor | reverse complement strand
AAAGGTTTTTTACAAAAGGTGTTCGTCGTGTAGGGTGTAATTAACGTAAAACTTAAACTTTTATACTGTTTGGTTTTGAATTCTACCATATGGACAATACATTTAAAATTGATTTGTAGTGTTACAAATAATTATTTAGTTTTAAGTTTACAATTACGGTGACCCCTATTGTGAATTGTGATACAATGTTACCTTTTTTGTATAGAAAAATTACTTTTTATTACATACTCCAAAGTAACTAGAAAAAAAAACTTTTTACAAAAAATAAATTGAAAAAAAAATGGTCACGTGGTTTTAATTTTTTTTATTACTTTATCTTTTTATTTTATTAAGAGTGGAGTGGAGTGTAGGAGTTTAGTATAAGAGTAAAGTGGAGTGAAGTGTAAGAGTATAAGAATAGAGTGGAGTGTAAGAGTATAAGAGCATGTTTGGTATAAAAATTTTGGGCCCAAGTAATCATTTAAGCCAATCTGTTACCCAATGTTTGGTATAGAATTATTGTAACCCAATCTATTACCTTAAGGAATCCATTACCCTTATTTTTTACTAGTCATTTTACTTCAGTAACAAAACACGTTATTTTCTATTTCCTCCTAATTACATTCTCTCTACTCAAATTATATCCTTTTCTCAGTTTTGCTCTTGTGTTCGTCCAAAACTCCTTCAACAAGATACAAATTCTGCAATGTTTTCTCTAAACTTTTTGATATTTACTCCTTTTGATCCTTTGATGTTAATTTTCTCCTGTTTTGATTTTAATTTTCTGTTATCCTACCTTGTTTTGATTTGTGGTAGTTGATTAGCATGACGATGCTCTGTGCCTTATAGTAGCCATTTTGCATATGCTCCATTCTCTTGGAAGGATCATGATATTCTCTTCATAAAATCTATGTATATTTAATTTTTTCATCAGCTTGAATGTTCAGTGATACTTTGTCCATTTTTTTTTATTTTTTTGCTCGAAATACTCGATTAGTCCTAAATTTGTTTCCTACATGTGGATACAAATACTTTGTCCAATTTTGTGTATCATTTTTTGGGGGTATGGGGTTCGGTATGGGTGGGAACTTAGTTTTAGGCAGTCTAGAGGTCATGATTCAACTTGCATTTTACAATTAGTTTGTAAATGGCAAAAGCTAGTACACTCTTTGTCATGATTCAACTTACATTTAACAATTAGTTTGTAAATGGAAGTTTTTGTGTTTAATTAGGCTTTATACAATTAGAAATTGAGAGGGCGTTTGGTATGAGAAGTGAAAAGGGAATTGAAAGGAAAATTATAAGGAAGGGTAAGGGAAATGGTAAGGATTATGGTTAATAGTTGTTTGGTATAACCACGTAAGGGAAACACTTTCTTTTATTTCCCTTGTTATTGTTTGGTATCTAAGTAAGGTAATCAGTTATATTCTTTAATTTTCAGGCATAGGATATTATATTGCATTTGCAGTTTTAGCATATCAAACATATACCAGTGGAAATCATCTAGCATTTGCAGTTATAGTATAAGAAGATAATAGTAGCAAAGGCTAACTTACATAAAATAAGTCATGATTAGCATTTATATACGGAGCTTCCTAAATCAAAACCAAGAAAATAACAAAAAAGTAATTGTCTATTCTCCGGTTACACCACGAACAAATCCACAACAAAGACCTTCCTTCTTCATTGGCGCTTCTTAAAAGACCATTTTTACTTTTTCTTGAGAAGATCGAGTACGTATTATTTCATCAAGTTTGGTTGAGCTTGATAAAATATACAGAGCATATGTTCTTCGGTAATGAGAATTGTAGCTGCTTCCAAGGCCTCAGAGGGAGAAACACCATCTAACTTCATAACCTCTTCCAAAACTTTATTTACTTTTTCATCCATTTTTTGCTCTCTTTCCTCGGCTTTAGCCCACTCCCTAGCCATTGTGCCAAGATTATCATTAAATTTATCAAAGATTTTCCCAAAATTACTTATAGCATCATGAAGAGAAGAAACCAATCTACCAACATCACTTTTCCTTCCTATTTCTTTTCCCTTCAATTCCTTTAACTTAGGTTTCTTTGAAGATGATGAATTATCATGCTCTTGTTTAATCAAATGTTTCTTGGATTGTACAAAGTGAGTAGAGTGAGTAATCAATTGAGTTCTTGAATCTGCATCATCATTCTCATCACAATCTATGAAAATTGGCTTCTTTGTCATTTCAACATCTATGTTGTTGATATAGATCCTACAAAAGATTCACTCATATCCCCTGGTGCCTTGTCTTTAGCAAAAATCTCCTCAAGTTTGTCGTAGTATGGAAAAGGTATACCGTACAATCGCTTAGCCTTCTTATGAACCTATTTCGAAAAAAAATATTATAATGTGATTATAGTTTACAGCAAATACAACAGATTCCAAAACAAAACCCTATTTGTAACAATAAAAACATTTGTGTGTTGATTACAATTGATTGGGAATTTATGTAGAAGCAACTGTAATCAACTGTAATCAACCAAGAGCAAATCTGATTCAGTAATCAACTGTAATACCCTAAACCACGTAGAAGCAAATATTATAATGTAGAAACAAAAGATTCAAATACAATACACAAATTCCCAATCAACCAAACTAACAAGGAAATTAAACGAATGTTAAGGGAATCAAACCTTACCTTTTCCCATTCATCAAATACCTTTTTCTCTACTTATAACATATTCTTATTAGCATCCCACCCAAAACCCGAAGTATATAACATCTTGGCCATGGCACTATACTTCTCTGACCAATGTTTGGTTCTAGACTCAATGGGTGAAAAAGCCTTCAAACCATAATTAGGAAGCTCATTGTTTATAAAATCTTCTAATCTATTCATATAACTATTCTTAAAACCGCTATCACCTTTCCACTTAGGATCAACTAACAACTGATGTAAATATTTTATTAGCATGAAATCTTCTTCATACGTTCAGTATCGCTTATTCTTTCCTCTCCCTCTACTACTTCCCTCTATCTTAAGTACTTGGAAAGTGAAACAAGAAATTTCATAGTTAGTAGAATGTTTGATGATATGTAATGAAATAGCCCTAATTTTAGCGGCTTAATTAATTGTGATGAATTGAATAAATTTGGGATTATTAAATTTTAATTGTGTCATTTTATTGGGACTAAGTATCATTTAATATTATCTTTGGGTATCAGTTGTATTAATTTGGGAACAAAATAAATTGCACGACGAATATATGAGTATTTTTATACACCTTAAGCTTGTTAAATGAGTAAGAAAGCAAGAAGCCCTCTTATGATGCCACCTCAACCCAATACTCCCCCAATACTGCACCCCTTCCTTCTTCTTATACATGTGTAATGCAAGAAACCATACCCACCATCATTCTTACACTTCTAAAACAAAATTCTGAATTCCACCTTCTCCAAGTATACAAGCAAACCCAAGTTCAGAATTTTGCCTTCTCCAAGTGAACAAGTAAAGCAAAATCCTAATACAAACAATACATGGTTAATAAGTACAAGAGCTATAATCTTACCATTAGCGCTATAATTGTGATAGTTATAATTTAGGTATATTCAATTAGGAAAAATATTATGCATAGTACAAACCTTGTCTAACTCTTGCCCTCTAACTATTAAAGATATCTTGAGCTAACGTATTTCTATAACTAGTCCATTGATCAGAAGTTGCAATTCTAGTAATGTACTCAACTTCATCATCAGAATCATCATTTGAATCGTTATCACTCATCTCCTCTTCCTCTATATCATTTGTGGGAATCACTTTTCTAATTAAATTTTGGAGCAAACATCAAGTCATTCCAATACAACGTTGAGTTTGAATGGGCAAAAATGAGGGGCTTCTAAGTATACTCCATCTTCCTTTAAGTAGCCCAAAACATCTCTCATTTACATTTCTTGCTCAATTATGTTTCATATTATAATGTTCTGGCGGTTTGCGGTTGTTTATCAGTCCATTCCTTGAGATGATATCGTTGCCCTCTATATGAAGCAAGAAATCTCTCACAATTTGTATACCCCTCATCAACAAAATAATAGTTACCTTCAAAGTTTTTAAAATAAGAAGATTAATATAATTTTATTAAACTTTTTAAATTTACTTTTAGTTTAGTAGGTCGTATATACCTCTAGGTACCCTAAAGCCATTTTTCCTAGAAAGAGCATTGCAAAGAACATGGACATCATGTGCAGAGCCTTCCCAACCCGCAAGAACATGGATAAATTGCATATTGGGTGCACAAACACCCAAAACATTCATAGCAATTGTACCCTTTCTTATTCGATATTTTCCACGTTCTTGGGCATGCAGACTTACATTAACATAGGTGCCATTTAAAGCTCCCAAGCTATTCTATAAATTCAAAAAAAAAATCATCATTCATTTAACCACACATAAATATTTTGAAGCTAGTAGTTAAATGAAAAAGTCACTAATACCTTGAAAGGTTTCCACCTTTCAATGTCACAATCTTCTGATATTGGTGTAGGCATGTAAAGCAAAAAATCATGAAGCTTGAGTACAACCTTCAGATATAAGTTGAATTGACGATCAAAATATCTCCAATTCTTAGAAAATAGTGAGCAATTGATCTATTTTTCTTATGATGTGCTAATGTGTACATAAACATAGTAACTATTTCTTCAAGAGACATATTTTTTGTACGACTTAGACCTCCAATTTCCTTAAGAATCTCACAAATAATACCAAAGGTTTGTCTATTAACACGGAGTTCACTTTTGCAATGTACATCACTTTCTTGTATTAAGCGATACATGACATTTAACCGTAAACTTTTTTGTCCCTTTCACTTTCGATCAATTGATCACCCCTAATTGTATTAACGTTCATCATATACCAAACCCAATACATCATAAGAACTATAATGACATTTATTACAACCAATTGAAGTTATTTCAAACTTCTTTTTCTTCGTACTGATTGCATAATGTGATCCATTATAACATTAATAAGAAGCTGACAAAAAATTGTACAAAAAATCAAAATCAAATTACATATTAAGCCATCCTTATAGAACAATTCAGGGCTTGTTTGACATAAAAATTTTAGGGCTGATGTGCTCGATTTAAAGCACAATTATATCCCCTTTATAATGTCGAGTCTCGTAGTTTCTCATTGGTTTTATATGTTTTACACTCGATTTTACCTTGCTTTTGCCACCGCAGTGTTTTATGGTCATTTCAGGTATTTTCGGAGATTTCGAGGTGAAATGGATCGAGGTCGAGGCTTAGACATCATAATAGAAGAAGAGACACGAATATCAAGGCATTTCCGAGCACTCCAAGTAATCCCCGAGAGTCGTGCATAGTTCCAAGACCTTTCGACACTTCGAGGATATGCTTCGAAGAAGATTTAAAGCCATTTGGCCACCCATTCTGTAGCAGGAGCGGCACTCTTGATACATAATTAACATTAATAATTATACTTAAAATAAATAACGCGAAAGTATAAAATGACGAACTGCTAAAAACCATTTAAACTAAACCGTTCAAAACATAAGGTAAAAGAAATCTTACAACTGAGAAAATATAAAATAAGGTTTGCTTAAATACGATAAAAAAAAATATAAGTACAATATAGTCATCAAAGTCATCAAATAAAATCAATGCAGCTAAGTCCTCGATAGAATAATTAAAGTTGCGGCCTAGATCGAAACCTGAGCTAAATTTTCCTGCAAAATACTGTCATCCACAATACGGATGACAACCGATTAATTCGGTCAGCGATAAAGCCGAGTACAATTTTCTCAACAAGCTTATGATACGATAGTTAAATCATCCTTACAAAATAATCATAAAGCACAATATAGAAGGTTGTTACTCATTATTGACCTTTACTAAGCCATTGAGTTACATTCTCAATACTTGTAGAAGTTCATTACTGCTACTAAATACTTGGTAACCTTAATGCTTATTTAATCAAGTTCAATTAAGCCTCATAACTTTACCATCATAGCACATCACAAGATCACAACAATAATGACAACTGATATATGTAAGGGTCTGGTTAGGTGAGGACCGTAGTCCTAAAACCTAACTGTTGTGGGAGTCGTCACTCATCTCAATACTGTTATGCTCGAGACTTCACAGGATGGGTTTTTCTCGGACCCCCTGTCTGACACCGCATTTTACGTGCCGGCTAACACGGACGCCGGGATTTTACATGCCGGTCCATGGTTCGACGTTACCTTACTATCAGAGTCATACAATCAATATCATGCAATATCAAAAAAGACTCTAAACCGAAATAGTTTACATTCTTATAAGTCAAACTTGCACTAGTCAAAATTTTGACAATTCTACCCTTTTAATAGAAACAAATTACTAGTATCTATTAAATTATTATTAATTAAATAACAAATTTTCGTAGCTATACTAAGATTCCTAAGGCTAAACTAAGTCATTATTATGTCATAAATAATCATAAAAGTCAAGAGTAATATTAATAACGTATTTTATCAAATAATCAGTAAAATAGTAAAACGGATCTATCATAACTATAAAAAACATAATCCGACAAGTTATTAAGGGTCCAAAATCTAAATGAAATGAGTTTTCGAAAAAAAACAACGCTAAGCATTTTAACAAATTTTTTTGACTATTTTACCAATAAACCGATTAAAAATTTATCAAAACACCAAGATGATATGGAATCATTTTAAACATAAGTTTTTTTAACTAGTAAAATTCATATATATTTATATTATCATATTAATAAAAAATTTCCATATATATGACTTTTTTTTTAAAGTCCCAAAAGTATTATTGTTTTGACAAAAATATCACTAAACTGGATATGACTTTAATATTACCATATAAAGTTTAAATGACTAAAATAAAATCATGTTGATCATGCTTTCATATTATCGAGTAACCATAAATAAATATTACATAAGGAGAGAGTTAAGAAAATGTGTACAACTTTCCTCCGAAGGTGGTGCTAAACCAAGTAAGAGAATAATAATAGAAAAATAATAACTTAAAGAAATAAACTCCAAACGAGAAAGTCTTCAAGGTTCCAAGCTTCAAAGAAGTAGATCTTCAATTACCCAAAAGAAAATGATATCCAAGCTCCAAAAGATAATACTTGACATTTCAAAAGTTGATGATTATTGGCTTAAGCAGTGATAAGATCGAGCTCCATCTTCATTTGATTCTTCAACTAATAAAAAGGGTACAAAGTTAGTAAGATGTTAATGAAGTGAAGATATAAGAAAGAATGGTAGAAAGATTTGATGATGGGGGTGCAAGTGATTTCATGGCTAAGGAGGGGTAATTATATGGGTTTTGGGCAACTTTTTAGTTCATAAGATTGTATGAAAAAGAAGGTTAACTTGTGTAAGTGATTTAAAGTGTGTAAGTGAATGTGTAAGAGTTGGAGTGTGTAAGTGGATGTGTAAGAGTTTGGAGTGTAGAAGAAGGTTAACTTGTGTAAGGAAATGGTGTTAGCTTATGTAAGTGATGAACATTATGGATTGATGT
>NC_080062.1:18798461-18813461 GCF_026212465.1 Amaranthus tricolor | reverse complement strand
TGCGATATTTGACTGGAACATGGATTCCTCACAAAGAGAAATTTGTGCATGCGTGGACGAATGACTGTTTGCACTTGGATAACCAGACGAGCAGTAGAGTTGAAAGCCAACACTCTTCCTTCAAGTACTACCTGGTAGCGGTAATAGCTCATTTGATACTCCTACAGTCTCTCAGTCTGCTCAGCTCACGAATTTGCTTCTGCGGGGACCATATCTCCGCTCTAGTCTTGTTAGGCATATCAACTTGACGAGGATGGGGGCGGAAGGATGGGAAGTACTTGTAAATCTATGTCTGCAACAGTGTCGGAAACCAGCAATAGTCTTGCACCCAGTCCTTGTCGCCATACCTAGTTGGTGATACATGTTAGCCAGCGTCACTGCAGCCCAAGCTATCATCCTGGTCAGCAGTCACAGCAAGTATAGGGTGAGGCCGCATCCCGATTCTAGTCTTGTCCGCCAGCAGCGTGGAACCCACTATAGTCATGTATAGGCATGGCCACGGGGCGGGTTACCCGGAACCGAACCGGTGCCGAACCGCTTGGAACCGGATCTGGAACCGGAACCGTTTGCGACAGGTTCCGAACCGCCCCGAACCGCGGAACCGTGAAACCGCCGGAAAAAAGTTGCCGGAACCGTGAAACCACCGGAAAAATACTTCATGAACCGGACCTAAAAAACCGCGGTTTGAAACCGGAACCAGTCCGGGTGAACCGGTCCAACGGTTCCATGGAACCGGAACCGGGACCGGTCCGGTTGAACCGGTCCAACGGTTCCATGGAACCGGAACTGGGACCGGTCCGGGTGAACCGGCTCAACGGTTCCATGGAACCGGAACCGCGAAAACTAGCCGTTATAGAGTCGTTATGTAGCCGTTGCATTTTCCCCTATAAATACTCATCACTTTCAATCATTTTCATTCACAACTCATCTCTTCTCCTACTCTCTATACTTACTCTCTCTACTTAATTCTTTAATTACGCAATTATTCTCTTAATTACATAATTAGTCTTTTAATTATTTCTTAATTTAGTTAATTACATAATTAGTCTATTAATTATTTATTTATTTCTTAATTCTATTATTATTTCAATATTATCAATCATGTCTTCATTTTTGAAAAAAGCCTCAAAAAAAGTTACTAAAGTGGCAAAATCATTGGGAGGTTCCAGCTTCTCCAAAAGAAAGGCCACTTCTACTCCGTCGGTATCAACAACACCTTCCATTAGTAATTATAATTATGAACCAAATTATCCAGAAGGGTACGACCCAGAATTACAAAATTATGCAGAAGAAGTGGAAAGAGAAATACAAGAAGAAGAACAAGAAGAGGAACCAACGACCCCTATTGGGATACATATATCTCGACAGTCATCAACAAGATCACATGAAGAACAAGGAGAACAACAACAACAAAGACAAGCTCGTGGTAAACGAGTCAATTTCCAAACTATCGGTTAGTTTTATAATTTTATTCTTCAAATTAATTAAATTTTAAATTATTTATTTATTTAATTATAGTTTTATAATTTTAAATTATTTATTTAGGTGAAGATTAACCAGTAAGACAACTTTTTCCGGCAATGCCACCTCCTAGTGGTAGAGCTGTTTCACATGTGTGGTCGTATTTCACAAAAGAACCACCCGAGAATCCAGATATTTTCTTATGCACTTGTCAAATTTGTGAAAGTCAAGGTGTAAGCCCTTAGTTTCATACAGTTTCGCCAGAGGCAAATACTTTTTAAGTTTTTTATACATACATTATATATTCATATTTTATAAAAATTTATTTATTGTGTTTTGTGAATACGTGTTAGGTGGTGGTACGAGATCTTTTAACAAACATTTGGCAAAGAAGCATGGAATCACAAAAGAAACTCATGCAGCAAGCGGCAGCGGGACCACAAGTGGAAGCCGACAGACACAGTGGGACATTCCCAGCACAGGTATGCCTTTTAGATATAATCGTAATGATATGATTGATGAATTTTCTAGGTATGTAATTTGTGATGAATTGCCTTTTAACCACGGTGAAAGTAGGGCACACGAGCGTTACGCTAGAAAAACTTTGCAACCACAATATAGAGCAATCCCTAGGAGCACTCTTAAAAGACGCACAATTAAATTATATGAGTCAATGCGCTATGAATTAGTTGAAATGTTTAAATCTTTTAATGGTAGGGTTAGCATAACAACTGACATTTGGTCTGCTCCCCCACATTTAAAATCTTATATGTGTGTAACAGCACATTGGATAGTGTAGACTCAATTAGGAACGGGAACAGCAACAAGAGGGGGGTGAATTGTTGTTGTTACTAGTTTAAGCGTTTTTGCCCTGTTTTTGCGGAATTGAATAAAATAAATAAAGCTTAAACTTTAGAGCGAAATAATTAAAAGAGACAAATGATTTTTACGTGGAAACCTTCTAGGCCTAAATAGAAGGAAAAACCACGACCCCTCGGGATTTCTAAATTCTCCACTATGTTTAAGGCAACTCTTTACATTTACGTTAAACATCTTACTTCACTCGAAGCGCATCAACTAGGCCAACTCTTCTCTCTCAAATTGCTTCACTCAAAGCAACAAACTTAGCTTCACTAAAAGCTAATTCTCACCACTAGCTTCACTAGAAGCTTTCTCCTTAGCTTTACTCAAAGCTAATCTCTTCTCTAGCTTCATTAAAAGCTATCTAATTTCCCCCTTAGACTCACCCGAGTCTAATTACAAATTCTCTCAAAAACCCTTACAAAAGGATAAAAATTCTCTAAAACAAAATCAATAAGTTGCACAAGAAAATATTATAAATTAATTGGCATTTTTAAAACAAAATTTTCTTGTAAAAATTCTCCCAAAATTATGTATGATTTAATGGCTCATACTAAGGCGAGTTTTGAAGAATAACCGAGCCCACTATTTATAGAGCTAAAATCCCTAAGAATAAGGAATATTCCAATCCATTATTCCCTATCAAAAGATCAAGGGAGTAATGTGGATTTTAATAACCAAGTCTTCCTACGGTTAATCTTAAAATAGGCATTTAAACTTGACCAATTCAAGCCCACGGTTATTTAGCAATAACCGTTGTTCCCTAATAATAACCGCTGTTCCCTTAAGCAGCTGTTTCTTCAGCAGTTCCTGTTCCAATACTAACTGCTGGAACGTTTTTGCTATTAATAGAAACGGTTATACTTAATAGGAATGGTTATTTGCTAACTTATAGGTATAAAGACCGGTTAAGAATGATAGCTAAGACCCATTCAACAACCACTATTTCTATTTTTAGCAAATCCAATATTTACTAAAAATAGATCCTAAAATAAAGGATCTTTATTTAGAGGCTCATACGTAAAGTAATTTTAAGAAAACTTTTTGCCAATTAACTATAATAAATAAATGCAACAAATTAATTTCAGTACATTAACTAAAAATAATAATTATAAATAAATAACCAGAATTTCCAGTTAACGTAGGCTGATTCCAGTTCAGGAACAGTGTGCTGTCTCCAATTTCCAGTTTTGCTACAACATCCAACTTAGGAACAGTAGACCTACTGTCTCCATTTTACATCCCAAGCGATATACTTCTTCTAACATCTTTCGGATCCTTTTGACACGTACATTTCCATGAACCAAGTCATAGGTACTATCAACGATCATAATCACGACCGGATATCGACCTGCACACAATCTCTAAACACATATTTGCTTAAGTGTAGTCATCATCAAACTCAAGAGGTCCAACAGATAGATCAAAATTGGATTATTCAAAAAAGAATAATTGCTTTTGAGACAATGCCAGAAAGACATACCGGTGAAAACATAAAATATAGATTAGTAGAGATATGTAGAGAATGGAACTTATTAGATAAGATATTTTGTTGTTCAACTGATAATGCAACCGCGAACATTAAATGTATAGAACTTTTGTATAACGAACCTGCTTTTAGTTTTATCCTTGGGGGTAGCTTATTACACATACGTTGTTGTGCGCATATAGTTAACTTATCCTGCCAAGCAGGTATAAAACAATTAAGCGATTTATTAGAACCAATTAGAGATATAGTGAAGTGGCTTAGGATTGGAAAGATAAAGAGACGATATAAACAATTATGTGACCAATATCAACTTAAAAAAGTGTATTAGTCATTAGATACTCCTACACGTTGGGGCTCAACCAACGATTTATTAAGAAAGGCGATTGCTTATCGTCCAGTTATAACACAACTATATAGTGAGTGTACAGATAGTTACATAGCTGATGACACTTGGGAATTAGCTATAGGTGTACATAAAATATTAGAAGCGTATGACCACGCGACTAAGATTTTTTCATATGTTTATGAACCGAACGTTCACTTAGTAATAAGTGAGTGTATTACTATTTTTTATCATCTCCTTAAATATACGCATGATGATACTAACCCATATTTGAAGCCGATTCTTGCAGATATGATGGAAAAATGGAAGGCATATTTTACAGATTTTCCTTATATTTATGGAATCGCAACCATTTTGGACCCATGTTTTAAAATTGAGGTCCTTACTAAAGTAATAGGATTTTACTACCAATCGTTAGATCGCCCGCCTACTGATGTACATAATTATGTAGGAACATGTAAAAAATATTTAGCAGAACTCTATGATTATAACGCTAGTGTATATAACCCAAAACGCGATACATCTAGGCGTGCTAGCGTTTCGGCACGTCCCTCTTATTATAATTCGGTAATAGCTAATATAATGAGTCAAGATGATAGTTTTGTAGGATCATCTTCTTCTTCCTCGACCTCATATTTAGAATTAGATAGTTATCTTAAACACCACTTTGAAATAGACCAAGGTAGCTATAATATTTTAGAGTGGTGGAAAGAAAAATCTGTAAAATTTCCCATTTTATCGAGAATTGAAAAGGATATCCTTGTAATTCCCCCGTCAACAATTGCGTCGGAGTCTGCTTTTAGTGCAGGTAGAAGAGTTTTGGACGAAAAGAGATCTCGTCTTGCTCCACATAGTATTCAAATATGTGTTTGCAAGAAAGATTGGGATCAAGCGGAGATTCGAACACAAGGACTAAGGAATGATGATGATCAAGACGACGATGATGATCCATGGATGATGATGGATACATCTACATCATCGTCAGCGGAAGCATCTAACCAACCAGATGATGATGACGAAGACGAATAGGATCAATCCGACAACGATAAATCAACATTCAACAACTATAAATAAAAGGTATGACAAAGAACTACGTGGGCTTTGATTCCTTCGCGATACGTAGGCAGCTTAGTATTCCTTTGAGTACTAGGTTCAAGTCCATTTTTTCCCTCTTTTTTTATTAATCATCTTTATCGACATTATCATTGATTCGTTTCTTATTAATTTATTTTTTTTCATTCTTTTTAGTAAATATTTCAATAACGATGACAACTTAACATGCAATGAATTTCGTTAATAATCAAGTAATCATCAAAGGTACGTCCGCGATATTATAGTAATTTTTTATTATATAAATATTTAAAGAAAAAATAAAAATGGAACCGATGGTCCGACCCGCCCGTCCCGTGAGTTGGAATCGCCAGAACCGCCTCATGAACCGCCAAGGAACCGTTTGGAATCGCCCGGAACCGAAACCGTTCGCAACAGGTTCCAAATGGAACCGGAACCGGGTGGAACCGGAACGGAACCGGACCAACCCGGACCGTGGCCATGCCTAGTCATGTAATACGCAGTAGTCTGAGTCTCCAGGGACTGAGAACGGTGGCATAGCTGTAATATTTCTCCAATGTTAATGCTCCCGCTGGTGAAGTACCCCTTCTTACGTAGCTCCAACATTGGCTCCCCAAACAGACCGGCCAAGCCAAGCTTCCAGTCACCATCAGCAGGTTCAGCGGGAAGTGAACCGTCAATGCCAACTCCTAAAATGCGTTGCACGTCGTCCAATATTATGGTCATCTCCCCCCATGGCATGTGGAAGGTGTTGGTATCAGGCTGCCACCTCTCCACAAAGGCCGTAATAAGAGAACTATCAATGTGCTGGTGCATTATGTACGGTAGACGACCTAGAGGAGTGGCAAGTAACACCCCATACAACTCATCAGACATGTCCTGCAGTCTGATGATCGCCTCCAACATCCTCTTCCTAGGGCGACAATCCAAAATCGGAGGCGTGCGCTCCTATCCCTCAAATATAACCTTCGCTACGTGCCCACCGTAGCTGGGTATTAAACTGGTGTCAACAGGACCCTCGGGCTGAGGTGATGTGATCAACCAGTCCATGTCCGCGGACTGTGAGCGCCACCTCCCTCGTGGAGCCGCATCCTCAACCTGGCTGACTCCGGCGTGATCAGAAGTGCCAGCCATGCTATGCCCTCTAATTACACTTACAATATTAATTTAATAAACATTTAATTAAATTTAATAAACACTTACAATCATATAAATTATTAACAACTAAAATAATTCACACATATAAACAAATAAACAATTATTATATTAATAAATAATTAAACAACTAAAATTTAATTAACAACTAAAATAAAATTTTATTAACAATTATTACATTAATAAATAATTAACAACTAAATTTTAATTAATACATTATTATTATATTAAAAAATAATTAAATATTTAAATAAATCATTTAAATTCAAAACTAATTATCATAGTAATATTATCATAATATAATAATATATTAAAATAAAATAATTTATTAAGACATTTATTAAATAATAATAATAACTTAAAAAATAAATTAAATAAACAAAAGAAATTTCAAAATTCAAAAAAAAAAAATTACTAGTCGCACAAAAAGTGCGACTGAACCTAGGATTAGTCGCACTTTTTGTGCGATTGTTCCTAGGTCCAGTCGCAGGTTTTGTGCGACTCCTCCTAGATTCAGTCGCACTTTTTGTGCGACTCTTTTTTTTGTGAATTTTGAATTACATTAAAATAGAAATTACCTCGAGTTTTTGTTAACGACTCCTATTAGGTTAAGTCGCACTTTAGTTCCAATTAATTTTATGTGTAGATTTTGTGTTTTTTAAAGTGATAAAAGTGTTATTAAGTGAGTTTGAAGTGTTTTATAGAAGTTTTAAAATTTTTATGTCCAAGGACATTTTCGTCATTTCTTTAAATTAATTTAAAATAGGGGTGGCGATAAAATGAAAAAGGTGGCGAAAAATAAGGATTGGGTAGAAGCCAAATCCCACTACCTCTTTTTCTTGTTTCATGTTTTCCTTTTTCTTTTTTTATTTTTTTTTTGTTTTATTATTATTAATATCATATTAACCCATAATAATAAAAACCTATAATAAAAAATATTAATTGGGCTCTTATTCCAAGTGGGAGGGAATAATCCAACAGTCCATGCTAGACTTTTTCAATTTAAAATTGTGAGGCTGACAATCGATGACTTATGACCGCATTTATAATATTAAGTTGTAAAGACTATAACCTAACAATTTATACGTCGGTGAATGAACAAGGATCAATGATCAATGATCAATGAACGATGAACAATGAACAAGGATCAATGATCGTTCAAGAATGAACAAGGATCGATGATCAATGAATATTGAATGATGAACAATGAACAAGGATCAATGATCATTGAAGAATGAACGATGAAGAATGAACAAGGATTAATGATCAATGAAGAATGAACGATGAAGAATGAAAAAGGATCGATGATCAATAAAGAATGAACGATGAAAAATAAACAAGGATCAATGATCATTGAAGAATGAACGATGAAGAATGAACAAAGATAAATGATCAATGAAGAATGAATGATGAAGAATGAACAAGTATTAATGATCAATAAAGAAAGAACGATGAAGAATGAACAAGGATCAATGATCAATGATCAATGAACAATGAACGATAAACAATAAACAAGGATTAATGATTAATGAAGAATAAACGATGAACACTAAACAAGGATCAATGCTCAATGAAGAATGAACGATGAAGAATGAACGAGGATCAATGATCAATGAAAAATGAACGACAAAGAATGAATAAGGATAAATGATCAATGAATAATGACGATGAAGAATGAACAAGGATCAATGAACAATAAACGATGAACAATAAACAAGGATTAATGATCAATGAACAATGAACAATGGACAATGAACAAGGATCAATGATAGTAAATCCTAGATCCCAAATTTCATGCCAAATTAGACTATACTTAAAATTTTCAAAAAATAAATTCATCATCCTCACTAGACATATTCAATAACAAGAAGACTAAACTAAAAACTAAGAAAGACAATTGTAGAATATAAAGAAAGATTGACAAATAACGTGATAAAAAAATTCAAGAACTCAAAAACAATGAAGAACTTATGAGAGAAAACAAATTCCTTAAAGATGGAAAATCTACTGAAACGAACTTCTTGAATTGAACTTGGATTGCAGAATTACAAACTCCAATGGAAGAAATTACAACAAACTACTAATGAAATGAGAGAAAATAATCTAAAGAGAGAGTGTACAAAATTTTGTGCGCGAAATATGATTTTAGTCAATTTAATTTTGAAAAAAACCCTCTAAAGACTTCTTTAAAAGTGTTTATTTGAATCATCTAATTGATTTTGTTGTAGAATTTTGTTGGATAAATGTGAATCGCTAAATTTGTTTTAAGCACCTCTGATTTATGGTGAAGAAACTTTTGTGCTGTTAGTGCTATTGGACCTCAATCTTTTCATCTTGCACAAAATTAGAGGACATGGTGGATACCGAGATCCCAAAATGTTATATTACATTTCAAGTTTTAACTTGAAAATAAAACGAGCCAAAAATTTAAAAATATTCAAATGTGAATACAGAATTCAATATCATAAATAAGAAAAAATGTACAAAAGATTTTTGTAAGAGTAAAAGATAATCTTTTCGTATCTTTAAGATGCCCAATACTGAGTGCATGTTTTTTTAGAGGTTGTCCTACTACTTACGTTTCCCTCCCTCTGATTTTAAACCAAGGAATTCGATCTTCGACATCGGATGAGTTGAGCTTCGGCTAGTTTGGTGCATACAAAAATTGACAAAATCTTGATTCAATGCCGATACCAATATCATAAATCAAACGTTTGGAAAGATACAAACATTATTTCAATCATTGTAGACGAAAAATCTCAAGATAGCATGTTTCTACCTAGGTGATGTTTACCTTTTCTTTTTATATATAGTCCTCGCGACTAACTATTGCTTAGCCGAAAACAAATTTAGCAGATACAAGTCTACAAAATCACCATCGGACATTTTTCAATCACAAGTTCTTGAACGCAGATTCATGTTTCTGTGGAGTCAACTTAGCAAGCAGAGCCTTGTTCTGACAGTTTTCAGCGTCCACGAAATAGAAATTTCCATTAGCCTTGAATGTCACAAATGGTCTGTTTGTCTCTGGATCCCTTATATCAGCGAATTGGATGGTCTTCTTTAGTGGGGTAGCCAACCACGACATCATTTCTGCCTCGAAGGTATCAGAACCAGGTTGCCACCAGATTTTATGGATGTAAGGGCTCGCAAACCAGTGAAGGGCAGCAGTGGTACTGGCACTGAAGAATATGGCACAAGCTGCAACTCCGCCTTTCAAGATCACATTCAACTCGGGGGATGTCATAAAAACTATCACAGGCCCTAACGACACGGAGAGGCAGCAGGTGCTAAGAGATAGAAGCTTAACTTTCCTAATAGTGGAAGAAATCGGACCCAGATAAGCTACCTTGGCATCCTTGTCGCCTTCATCATCATCCAGTGCTTTACGTGGTCCTATGCTAATCTTGCTGTCATCTGCCATTTTAGGGCTGTTAGATGCGCACCTCTTCTGGAATGTGGTTAGAATCGAAGAGCTAGAATATGATTCAATGCCTCGGTACAATCTTGGGGCTTCTGACCGAAGGCTGTTATAACCTGAAACTGAGTTTAGAATACACACGTGAGACACGCAGCACATATAAATGAAAAAAAAGCTTCCAAGACTTTTGAAAAGACATGAATTCAAACACCACCATGATGGTCAAAAGATTGTAAGAAGATATGTATTTGGCATGACATACATCTCATTTGGATAATACTCAATTCCTTAAGAGCAAATCAATACCACCACAAAAGTGTTGCATACTGAGTCAAATCATTTTGCAGTTAACTCTGCAACGTTTCTATTCAATTTTGACTGATCATGAGCAATCCATTTATATGCAGTGTAACAAGAACAAGTATCAATATATATTTTATACACTAATCAGACAGGTAAACAAGCTCTATGTTCTACATTGGCTTGAGTGCTGCTTACCATCAACATACACGGGAGTCGTGACAATAGTCACCATCCACTTTTAGGGCTCGTTTGGTATAATCACTTGGCAGGAAATGGAATGGAAACACTTAAAATAGAGAAATGCTAATAATAAGGATTATTGTTAGTATTTGTTTGGTATAAGTTAGATAAGAAAAATGGTAACCTCTAGAGTTTTTTTTATATCCTTTGAAAATGCAATAAACTACATCCTTTGTTTCAATAATTACATCTACTGTTATTGTCATACTCTTTCATTGTCTATTGAAGCTTTCATCTCGTTTCCCCTCTTAGATCCTCCATTAAAAGGGTCATGAAGTTTCATCTGATTAATCCTCTTAGATCCTCCATTGAAAGGTTATATAGTTAATAATTTCATCTCATTCTTTTTCCTATACGCAAGGTATCTATGAAAGCAGAACTGAACATCTTGTTGCTGAGGTCATGATTTGATGATGATGGTGGATTGGAGATGGTGACTAAACTGCATGAGAAGTTGACAATAGGTAGTGATTTTGATTCTTAGGCAAAGTTGGTATTTGTTACCGGTGATTGATGAAGGGTAACAAAAGGGTGGACTCAGATTACGTGAGGAAATGGAATCGGAAACAAACAGTGTATTCCAAACTTGTGGTAATGGTAATACTATACCTTTCCTTTACAAGAAGCCAGAAAACTTAATACCAAACAGCTCCTTAAAGGGATTAATCATCAAGGCGGTTATGCCAAAACCTATAGATAACCATCACCTCTAGTCACTGACCCAAATCTAGAGAAATTTGGATCTTGAGCTAAGAGCCTAAGACACAACTAGCTTGAACAATAAATGCCCTCATAACAGAATAAAATTCTATATTGAATTTAGGTAGCCACTAAGAATTAATATTAAACAAGAAGCTTGGTTTTCAAGCTCATGTTAACATCTGGACATTTCGTTACCTAGCTCAAGATCATCACGCAAGAACATTCCATAACCTAATGCTAGTAAATAATTCCGACCTAGGCTCACAACTTGACAAGGTTTGGGGAGCCAAATGTAAGTAACCTTACCCTTGTATAACAAAGAGAGAAGGATGATCATCACTCATACAAAAAATTTCAGGAGAAATAAAAAATAACAGGAAGGGAAAGATTGTATAGATCAAGGTGAAATGACCAATTTAATACGAGCAGTCGAGCAGTTACTCGCTTTGAGAGGCAAGCATTTGCCTAAACAGAACAATAAAAAAGCACTTAAATCTCTGCTTACTTTTTCCACATTCTTCCAAAGAGAATTATTGCCTATTCTTGGAACTTGGAATAAAACAAGACCTACTTTCAAAAAAAAAAGGATAAGAGGCTTGATCTTATTGTTCCACGGTATTTGTGCATAGTCAGCTATCAAAAACAGGTAAATCGACCTTAATGCAGCTAAATTAGAAAGGAAGAGCAGGTAAGTATAAGTCATCAATGGTTATGTAGGTGTCATAAGACTTTAAGATAGAAGGGGCCGGAGAATTAACCAAACGGGTATTTGGTTATCGGTACAAAATAATGGTGATGGGAAAGATTTTAGTTTTAATTTTCGTAAGATGTGTTATGTCTCAAACATGTGTTTTTGTAGACAGTTCTCCATTAACACTTAATATCGACATTCAAATTGGTAATAGGTGGGAACGAATTAAGTAAAAAAAACCGAATGATTAGAGTAGGAAAAACAAGATCATAAACCTTGTCTAGTAGTTTTTCCTAACTAAATAATTTTCTTCACCGTTCCAACCATTTAATACATGTCGTAAATATGGAATAAAATGCCTCTTTTTGCTATGTCACTGCACAAAAACAATTACTTGCATAGAGAAAAGATACGGTAGCAGTTGCAATATTTGCAACGAACATAGTGATGCGGTGAGAGAGGTGAGGTGATTCAGTTGTCAAATATCGGCCAAAACCACAATATATCCCTTCAAACCATAGAGTAAAAATGTGTTAATCGTCGCGAGTGCAGCAACGAAATGGTGATGCGCTAACGGGAGTAATGCGGTTATCGTAACGCCTAAAAGTCAGTTGAAACCATAAGATATCCCTTGATACGCAGTTATTTAACACCTTTACATCATGGGAAATACCGGTTCGTTGTTTTTGAAAACCTTTACAATGTGGCCAACGCGATGCAATGTAGCCTTGTTGGATGTTCTTGTACTTTTTAAATGATACAAGATATGTTGGATGTTCTTGGTAAGCGAGAATGAAAAGAGGACTTCAGTCATATATTCTGTTCAAGATATTTAAAGCAAAGAAACATAATTAGAGGTGTGCAATGAGTCAACATTGGCCCAACCTGAGTCAAATGTCACCCATAAAACCAAATTACTATGTTAAGTAACAATGGAGAAGCCACAATACTAAGTAAGGAGGTTGAAAAGAACCAAACTATAGTCATTGGAGTGGCCGAAATCATAACTGAGAAGAAAATTTAAAAGCTAAATAAGTAAACATAAAACTCAAAAAAATGATCGAACTCGTAAGCCCACCTCTTTCGAGGCTACTTTTGTTATAAGTTTAAGATGGCACTGGCAAATGGGAACATCAAATTAGAAATAATGATGAAATTTTAATGTCCAAAGGTGTCAAAATCTAAAATTAGCAATGTGAAAGTGAAACAATGATTATGGAGTTAGCAGATTGTGAGTGACTATCACACGACGGCTACTGCACAAAAAAAGGAGTAGGAATTACTAAGATAATGTTCCTCTTTATCCCCCTTGGCCCTCAATAGTTGTACAATTTAATTAATGCTCACATCTTTAAACTCCAACAATACAACAAAATTCTAAAAATTAAAAAACAATCCATCCTCAAGGCATCTAACCTAACTAAATTTGACAACTTACTCCAAAATGAAACATTACATATTTAGGGGCAAAGCCATGTACCTATGATGAGACACAACACCCTCAAGAAAGAAAATCGCTTTAGAAAATTATGTAATAGCATAGTAGAACAAAATACGAAAAAAATAGTATTTCATGCAACTAGAATTTCTGGTTTGAGGGGAAACACTTTGACTTCATGAAAACCAAAAGAAAGTACTAAATTTCAATAAGGTGGTATTGACTACATCATCAAACAAAGATACTTAAAATTCATGTAATAAGCATAAACATAATACAACAATGCACAATAACAGTGTCAAAGCCCTAAATTTCATCATAAACTAAATTATATTTATAATTTTAAATTGAATTACATATTTTTGAACATTTAGAGTATATAGAGGTCCTAAGATTTATAACATGTAGTATAAATATAGTAGGACATATATGTAATCAAACATAAGTCCAAAGAAAAGCCAAACAAAAAAAAAAAGAAATTTCGAAGGCATGAAGTACCCAGAGAGAGTTATAAACTCTTTGTGTATGTTCTAAGTTCATAATCCACATAATACATTGTTGTTTCATTCTACTCTCTGAATACTAAGAGATTAGTGATTGTTGTTTATATCTCATTGTAAATTCCACTTCTATCCCAAGTACTTTTGTGAGAAACATATCACAAAAGGAAAGTTCTCATACGCCTAAACAAGTTTCCGAATGACACACATTGTTGCAAACTTATCTTCAAGTTGAACTTCATTTGGTGGTCATACAAATAAGAAGATCGGTGCCAATTACGAAGGAAAATACAAATTTTAGTTCTTGTGTAATTTGTAATGTGTATTTGATTATATTACTAATGCATACATAATTTGATCTCTAAAGGAGGGGTTGATGGCATCTTCAACATTGCAGTAAACAGCTGAGTGAAAACAATGATGAAAGGTAGAGAATGCAAGGATTTTAATTGAAAAAAAACAATAAGAGAAACGGCATCATAAATTAACGTAAAACCTAACTTGAAATGATTTTGAGCAGCTTTAAGAATCAATTAAACTTGGACAATGAAATTGTTGCAAAGAAGATTAAGAGTAAACAGAAGACGAGCAAAACAGGAGAAGATCTACAGAAAAAGTACCCGTTGGAGTAGATGAAGAACCACCAAGATTTTTGATAAAGATTGAAGACGAAATTACAGATCCATATCTCTTCAATATTATCGACATCTTCGTAACTTTATCGGCTGGAGTTTGGAGCGTATTGATGAACAGGTTTTTGAAGGAAGTAATGAAGTGTGAACCAGGAAAACTATTAAAGATGAATGAAGAACTAGCTATTCTGTTTATATTGACGCCTAAACTCTATTAGGTTTTCTTTTCTTTGCAGTGCAAAATGAATAATTTGCCCTAGTGGAGCTAAAAAAAAATCCCATTTGATGCTTGAATGCTTCAGTTTTTATGCTTCTCAAAATAGTTTTTAATGTTTATGTATAAGAGACGGTCACCAAGCTATTTTAATTTTGGTTTTTAGCTTTTAAACCTTAGTATAACTACCTGTGAAATACACGTTTATGTTAGTTTGATGGTTTATATAATTACAAATTTTAATTTTATTTTATTCACTTACTAAAAGCGAAATAAAAAGAAATTAACAATATAATTGACGAATACACGTATGAATCTTAAATAAATATTATTGAGCAATAAATATGTAGGCACTCAATATCAAATGAAATACATTGCACTACATGTCATTTTTCTTACTCAATACAGTATGTATGCCCAAGCTGCTTGGAGCACGTGTGTTACGAGATCCATGGAAACCACCAGATGCATCAAGACTT
>NC_080062.1:18755961-18790961 GCF_026212465.1 Amaranthus tricolor | reverse complement strand
CCCGGTGTAACGGGTGTAATTTTAAGCTTTTTGTTTATCAATTTAAATTAAAATTATCAAATAATTTATGACTAATTAAGTTAAGTATTTTAACATTATTTGAATTATATATAAAAAAATATTAAAAGAAATAAGAAAAAAAAAAAAGTAACAAAACCGGGTACTCGGTTTCCGACCCGGTTTAAACCGGGTCGTATCCGGAACATAATTTTAAGTATCCGGAAAACCGGGTACCTGGTTTTTCGGAACCGGGTCGACCCGGTATCCGGTTTTGAACACCCGTAGATTTTACCAATATTAAATATATAATATTATAATTTTGAGAACGTAACATACACATATCGCATCAATATTTTTGAGTCCAACGTTCTTCCCGGCTTGTAAGAGATCATCCATATGTTTGAGAGTGTAGGAGCCCCAATCAACTTCATTATCTTGTCGAAAGCACTAAGAGAAAAATAGATGTTAGTGCCAAAAAAGTTTTAAAAACTTTAAGAATGCAACTTAGCACATAATTTCAAGCATATAACTATTGTTTTCGATTCTAACCATTTCAACACATTAATCTATACCAAATAGTGTTGTGTACATGTTTCGTACCAAACAAACCAAGTTTGAACCACTTTATGCGAGAAAGAGCCAAAAATGTTTTAAAAACCTTTAAAAACGCAACTTGGCACGTAATTTCAAGCATATGACTTTTGTTTTTCGATTCTAACCATTTCAACACAATAATATATACCAAATAGTATTGTGTGCCAAGTTTCGTGCCAAACAAACCAAGTTTGAACCACTTTATGCGAGAATGTGCCTAAAACCTTAAAAAAACCTTTAAAACGCAACTTAGCACGTAATTTCAAACATATGACTATTGTTTTCAATTCTAACCATTTCAACACAATAATATAAACCAAATAGTGTTATGTGCCAAGTTTCGTGCCAAACAAAGAAGTTTGAACCACTTTATGCGAGAAAGTGCCAAAAACGCTTAAAAAACCTTAAAAACGCAACTTAGCGCGTAAGTTCAAGCATATGACTATTGTTATCGATTCTAACCATTTCAACACAATAATATATACCAAATAGTATTATGTTCCAAGTTTCATGCAAAACAAACTAAGTTTGAACCACTTTATGCGACAAAGTGCCAAAAAAGCTTAAAAAACCTTAAAAACGCAACTTAACATGTAATTTCAAGCATATGACTATTGTTTTCAATTCTAACCAGTTCAACACAATAATATATACCAAATAGTGTTGTGTTCCAAGTTTCATGCTAAACAAACCAAGTTTGAACTAATTTAAGCGAGAAAGTGCCAAAAAAGCGTAAATACTTCATACCTTGTGAATCACTTAATTCAAATGTATTCCTTCTGTGTGATCTACACGCGTATAACCAACATCTACATCATCTTCATTCACGGATTTTGGATTGATAAAGGGCGGGGAGTCTTCAAAAGCATCATATTTTTCCTCTTCCTCAACATCACCTATACTAAGGATACTTTTTTTTTTCCCGATACAATAATAGACCATTTTTTATCAGACGGGTCTACAATGTAAAATACTTGCTTGGCCTGTATGGCTAGTATAAATGGCTCCTCACTATCACACAAACGAGTTAAGTTTACAAGAATGAATCCACAAGGGTTATCATTTTTTACGCATCGTCAATTACTATAAAGTAGTCAAGCTCCAATATTTCATATACCCGCCTGTAGTATACCAATTTAGCATCAATCAGCGATTGATTCTTTGCACTCGCGTAAAATGTAGATGACATCGAAATAGAAACCCCCACTATTCTGTAGATAAGATGGCTTCTTATCTTTACACTCAATCCAAAATGTGAACCCATTGACATCGTAATCCTCATAATTGTTGACATCATCACGAGGACCAAAAGCTAACCACTTAACAGTTTCAAATACACCCTTAAGTTCTTCACAAATTATTCAATTATGAAACCAATCAATAAACGTCTTATTATGCAACTGCATCAATGGCCTATCACCTTTAGAAGGATACTTGGCGCGCAATATATCAAAATGCTCATTCAAAAAAGGATGGATTTTTGGAATATGATGCAACACATACAAGTGTGCATGTAGAAGACTGTCTCGAGGAGGTGTGATCGATTTGAAGCCAATTGTTCCTTTTCCCTCAAGCCTTCCTTCATGTTGAGAGGTGGAAAGTCCAATAGGCTTTGTCATGGCCATATACTCGGCTATGAAGTTACTAATCTCATCGCTCATAGTGCCTTAAATCATACTGCCCTCAGGTTATGCTGGATTCCTCACTTTATTTTGTAAAAATCTCATGTGTCTTTCAAAAGGATAACACCACCTTAAAAAAAATGGAACCAAAAGCTTGATTTCATGAAGGACATGGACAATAAGATGAACCATTATATCAAAAAAAGAAGTTGGAAAATACATTTCAAACTTGTATAAAGTTACAATCACGTCGACTTGAAGAGCATCAAGTTTAAAGGGATCAAGAACTTTACTAAAAATTGTGTTGAAGAACGAACATAGCTCGGTAATAGCATATCTCACATGTTTTGGCAGTAGCCCACGGATTGCAATTGGTGATAACACTTGCATCATTACATGACAATCGTGAGATTTCATGCTTCCCAACTTCAACTCACCATTTAGGGTCGCAAATCTCTTCATGTTGGATGAGTACCCAGACGGAATCTTAATGCCATACAAAGACTCAAAAAATGCCCACTTCTCTGCTTTGTACAATGTGTAGTAAGCTGGAGGCAAATAATTTTTTTCATAACTCATTTTCTTCTTATTTCCCTTTCCCTTGTTACTGCCACCAACTTCATCAACTCTATTTCTTTTCTTACTCACCTTAACCTGTGGCGACAACTCCGGACGAATGCCTTACATTCAAAGTAATCTCGCACGGCCAAAATCCTTTATCTTTACCCGAAATGTTCATGAGTGTCCCGAGTATGGCATCGCATACATTTTTCTCTATATGCATAACGTCTAGACAATGCCTAACCTGTAGATCTCTCCAATATGAAAGCTTCCAAAAGATTGATTCTTTTTTCCATAGTCGATCTCTACCACCTTGCACTTGCCTTATTTTATCAAATACAGTTTCAACTCCCTTAACCTGGTCGTTAACCTCTTAACCGATTAACAGTTGACGAGCTACGCGATCCTCAACCTCCCTGTTGAACATCTTTTTGTTCTACGATATTGGTGATCTCGTGGGAGGAACTTTTGATGGTGCATGAATATATGCTTGCACTAAGGAATCCATGTGGATTCCATGTCATCGATACATATTAGGCATGCTTTCTTCCCTTTGTTCATATACCCTGATAAGTTGCCATATGACGAAAAATCATTAACGGTGCATAAAAGCATTGCACGCAAGGTGAACTCCTCATTACCATGTGCATCAAACACGGAAACCCCTTCATCCCACATCTTTCTCAAATCCTTAAAAAGAGGTGCAAGATATACATCTATGTCATTGGTAGGTTGTTTAGGACTCGAGATAAGAAGCGAAAGCATAATGTCATTACGCTTCATACACAACAAAGGTGGCAAATTATAGATCACTAACAGTACCGACCAAATACTATGTTGAGAACTAAGATAGCCGAATGGGTTCATTCCATCCGTACACAGTACAAGCCTTAAGTTAAAAACTTCATCCCCAAATGTCTTATGCAACCTAAAAATACTCTTCCACTCTGGAGAATCAGATGGATGTGTGAGCAAGTGACCTTTCTTCACCCTATATGCATGCCACCTCAAATTTAACGCATCTTTCTCTATAGAAAACAAGCGATTGAATCTAGGTATTATTGGAAATAACCACAATACCTTAGTCGGGGGCCCTTTAGCATCCCGAGCCTCTTTACGCTTGTAACGCGATAACCCACACCTAGGACACTCTTCTAAATTTTCAATTTCATTCCGATACAATACACAATCATTCGGACACACATGAATCTTCTGGTACTTTAAGCCGAAAGGATACATGACCTTTTTGGCATAATATGTCGACTTTGGAAGTTCATTTCCCTCATGAAGCATCTCAACTAACGCTTCTAATAACATTGTGAAACTAGTGTCACTCCAATTGAACTTTGACTTAATGTTGAAAATTGTCTACACGATTGTTAGTTTGGTGAACTTTGTAAATCCAGGGTACAAAGCCTTTTGTGAAGCCTCTATCAACAAGTCAAAAACACGAGGACGTTTTCTTAACTCATCCTCGACTCCCTCCATCATCTCATCAACACGATCTACATTCTCATCGACATTCTCTTCTTCTGTCACATACCCATCAACACGATTTATTGCATCCTCATTGACATCCACATTATTGACATCCTCAACAACACTTTTTTCTTTGTAAACTCTCTTCTCACCATGCCAAACTCAAACATGATATTGAGGCCTAAACCCACGTCGAAGTATGTGCTCTTTAACGATATCAAAAATATCTACCTTTCATACATTGCCACACTTGACACATGGGCAATAAAAACCAACTCACCTTGTCCTAACTTGATGTTCAACGGCAATACTACAAAATTCTAATACGCCATCAATAAATTCTGACGATTCAATGCTTCCATACATCCAAGAACGATCTTTTGTCATCGTAAGTGTGATTAATTGATTCAAAACAAAATTAATACACATTACATACATAAGTATATATATAGTTAACCCTGGTTAACCCAAATTTACCCTATTTAACCCTATTTAACCTTCATATTATTTAAATTATTTAAATTATATATATTTTAATTAAATAACAAACTACATACATAATGAAATTATTATGATTATTCATACATAAGTAAACTACATACATAATTAAACCACAAACATAATTAATTAAACTACATACATACATAAGTAAACTACATTCATAATTAAGTAAACAAAACACACATATCAAAATAATTAACAGCTAATTATAACAACTTGAAAAGAATGTAAAACTTAAAAATTAAACAACTTAAAGAAATTAAATTAAGAACTTGAAGAACTTAAAAAAATGTAAAACTTAAAAAATAATCAACAAACTAATTATAACATCAAATATATAAACACATAAAAATATCAAACAAAATCAAAATGAAAATGATACCTTGAATTTTCGTGGGTTTTGGGTTGTGTAACTTATACAATGCAAAAAAAATCAAAATTAATTTAAAAAAAACTAACCCCTTAAACAGAAGGAAGCTTGAACAACTTAAAATAAGCTTTAAAAAATTATACCTTGAAGAAGAACAAGAACTAAGCTCAAATTTCGTGGGTTTGAGAACTTTAAGAAGACAACAAAGGGAGATTTTCCGTGGGTTGAACAAGAACAACGAAGAACGAAGAAGATGATGAAGAATGTATGCAAAGAACGATAAAGAAGCAGCGGATTTTTCATGGGTTCAAGCAGAAGATGATGAAGAATGATGAAGAACGATGAAGAAGAACAAGAAGCAGAAGGTTTTTAGTGGGTTTAGGAGAATATAACAGTCTCTAAGCTAATGTGTATTCATGAAGACTATAGAGGCACGTTTTTTTAAAAAAAATATATAAAAACACACCTTATATGTTGCGATTTTTTGAGAACCGCAACATATATGTATTTTTTAATTTTTTTAAAACAAAAATTACGTTATATGCTACGGTTTTCAAGGAACCGCAGCATAGCATATGAACTTTTTTCCACTAGTGCGAATAGGTGAATTCATTGATAAGAGAACAAAGACGTGGGATGTGGAAAAGCTATTAGCTTTCTTTGATCAGGACACTACTGATGTTATCTTATCTCTCTCTCTCTCTCTCTCTTGATAAGGATACAAACGAAGATATTGTGTTATGGGGGTATACTAGAAACGGGTGCTATACGATGAAGTCCGGGTATTGGCTTGGTATGATGGGACCGCTGGGATTAGCTACTGATATTAATAACCAATTATGGTCCAAAGTGTGGAATATTCATGACCCTCCAAAATTACGTCACTTTCTTTGGCGGGCTTGCAAAGGATCGCTCCCAGTTAATGAGGTTATGTCTCGGAGACACATTCGTGAGTCTAACATTTGTTCCCGCTGTAATGAGGCCCCAGAGTCCATTTGCCATGCTCTGATAGACTGTGTGGAACCCCGGAACTTATGGATGTCATCTCCTTTTGGTTCAATAATTAATGATGCTCCCAGGTAGTCTTTCGATGATTTATTCTTATGGCTCCACTCTCACACCACAGCAAATGAGTTGTCTCTCTTGTGTTCCTCTCTTTAGGCTTGTTGGATGGGTCGTAATAAATATGTCATTGAGAACAGTAATTGTAATCTTATGCAATTATCAGCAGGCATGATTAAGATGGTGGTGCATTACAAAGAATATGCTCAAAAGGTCTTCACTAATCCGAATCCTAAAGCTCCCTTTTCTAATTATTGGCAACTCCCTAACAGTGGGTGGATTAAGATCAACTTCAATGCGCATATTGGTGTTGGATGCAGAAGAGGATTGGGGATTGTTTGCCGTGATGATCAAGGTTGTATTCTTCTGACTGGGACTCATCTTTGTCAGGCTAATTGGAATGTTGAAACCTCGGAGGCTATGGCTGCTAGATACGGGAGGGAAGTTGCTAAGAGGATGGGCTTCGAAAAGATTCATTTGGAAGGTGATGCTCTCAAATGTTATCTCGGCCATTATCAACAGGGAAGTTGCTCGTGCTCTTATTCACCTTATCTATGTCTCCTTGATCTCTTTGCTTCATTCCTTTGATGAAGTAATTGCTAGCTTTGTGCGTAGAGGGGGTAACATCGTTGCCCATATGGTAGCTAGATGGGAAACTGACTTTGCCCATGAAAAAGTTTGTATGCCCCCTTTTCCTGCTTGTCTTCGGTCTTTGGCCGAGCTCGATTTGAGCTAGTTTAATATACAGGTTCCTCTAAAAAAAGATACCATGTGAAAGATACAAAAAATTTGTTATAGAAAAATTGAATGCTTTATAAGGTATATCCAAAGTTAATTTTAGTTACAATCAAATGAAAGAAATGCCAATTCTTTTGTCTATATTCCTGGTACGCTGACATTTTTTTAGTGTCCGTCATTCACATCCTATTAATAAAGAAAGCATCATACAATACTATAAAAGTGTAGGAAAATTTTAAATGTTATCTTCAAAAGAAGCATGAGAAATGTAAACATATCATTGGATGTGAAATGGTTACATGTCATATTGATTAATTTTTATTTAGTAATATAATGACAAAAAATAGTAAATGAATAATTGAAACATATAACAATAACTAAGGAAATATATATAATAAAATTTTGGAAAATTACACATGGTAGAAATGTAATAGTTTATAAAGAATGCATATAAAAATAAGCGTGTATAATAATTCCTATTTGATTAATAAATCTTTAGTTGTTAGTGGACTCAAAATCTTGCAAATGTAAAAAATAAAAGATGTCAATGATTTCTATTAACTATCTTTTCATGATAACTTTTTAAGAAAAGTCCGTTTACAAATTATTATTTTATGTATGCCCAAAGTATCTGCTCTTGGTACAACATATCTTTACCATAATTCTGCATTAATAAATGGACTGACCAACTGCTTAAATAAATTTACAACCTTAATTTTCTAATTCTTCCTAAAATAACACAAACTTCCAAAGAATAACTAACTTACCTCTATTCAAAATCAACATTCAAGGCAAAAAAAAAAAAATACTAATTTTATCTTTTGAGATTTTTATTGAACATACATGATATTTTTTTATTAAATATATTAGACATATATAACAATAATATTAAGGAAAATTTGCTCAAAATAATTCCAACTATCACTTATTTTTTGATAATCCCAACTATCACTTCAGTTTGTTCATAGCATACCCATCACCTTTATTACAAGTTACAATTGATTAAAACTGTACCGTTGGTATCCCACTCCTTCCCTCTATTATGCTTTTTCTTCTTCTCCATTACTCCTCCTTCCATTGATGAACCTTAATACCCCAAAAAATTAAAATGAAAATTGAAAAATTTTCTTTTTCTTCCAAATTCGAACTGTATCTTTTCCATTCTTCCAAATTATGAAAATCTTTCCCAAAATAATCATCTAAATCAAATTAAGAAATCAATTCTGGGTCAATTAATATGATACAACCTTGACCACCAACATTATCTAAGCTATTATTTATCCATACCCCCAAACAAAAATTTAGCTATAAACTTATCAAGTGCACCATCCTAAACCATAAAAAAGAAAAAAATAAAAAAAATAAAAAACATACCACAACCAATCAAAAACAACAGATTTTAAAAAAATTAACCTATTTACAAACAAATTAAGAACAGAAAAACAAACATATCATTGAACGACCTCAATCCGACAACTCTATTGTTCTTCTGTTTTTCAATTGATCTTCTGTGCTTCCAAAGAATGGATTTTAGGGTTAGAAATTTGATTGGGGGGGGGGGGGGGGGATTAGTTTTGGGACTATGGAGGAAATTAAGTGTGAAATTATGGAGGAAATTAATGGGGAAAGTAGTTGTTATAACAGAACAAAAAAAAGAATAAGAAATTAAAATCATTTTTACCTATTGTAACGGGTAATAAGGGGGAGGGGTATGCTATGAACAAACTATGATAATAGTTGGGATTATTAAAAAATAAGTAATAATTGGGATTATTTCTGACCAATGAGTGATAGTTGAGATTATTTTGAGCAAATTTTCCTAATATTAATCAAATATTGAATCTTTTTTAGACTGTATTTATTAAATTATTAAAAATTTTAGGAAAATTTCACGTGGTAACCCTGAATTTTCTACGTGGTAGACTAACATTTCCAAACATAATAAATTTTTTTTTTCAAAAATTTTAGGAAAATTCACGTGGTGATCTTAAGCATCCAACTTCTCCTCATGGTAGACAAAAGTCAAGTGTTTTTGTTAACTTTACGCTATTTTTTCAAACATAATAAATTTTTTTTAAAAAATAGACATTGCGACCACCCTAATTGACCACATATTTCGTAATTCAATCGAAATAAGTACTTAATTTAACCAACAATTTAACGTTTTGTTTAGCAAATGAAAAGTTAGAAGCTCATGGTCATTACATCAATTTATCGTCTACCACATGGAAAAGCTAAAAACTCAGGGTCACCATATTTTTCCCAAAATTTTATAAAAGCTTTTGTAAGATATTCTTGAAAAGATAAATAATGCGGAAATAAAGGTTAAGACAAAGGTTTAGGATTTTGAATATTGTTTGTGTTAATCAACTGAAGGAATAATAACCTCTATATATACAGGCTTTAAGGGAACTAAACTAGGAAACAGAATAATTTATTGAATAATAACAACTCACAATATTTCCTAAACATATGTACAATTTACTTTCCTACACTCACCCTCAAGTTAGGTTTTCGGATCAACAATACTTAACTTGCACAATGTTTGTTCAAAAGCTTCTGAAGTAATAGCTTTTGCCCTTTGCAAGTATATCTACCAGTTGATCTTGATCTTACAAAGGCAAGACTTATGATCATACTTTCCAGTTTCTTCTTTATGAAGTGTCTATCAATCTCCACATGTTTGGTGCGATCATGTTGAACCGGGTTTCCTGAGATACTAATTACAACTTTGTTATCACAGAATAATTTCCATGCCTTCTTCTGTGGGAAGTCTAATTCACTCAAAAGTTTCTTTAGCCATATGATTTCAGTTATACCTTTAGCAATACTCCGAAACTCTGCTTCTACACTGGATAAGGCAACAACCTTCTGCTTTTTTTGTTTTCTATGTAACAAGGCTTCCTCCTACCAAAGTAAAGTACCTAGATGTTGACCTCCTACCATCTTGGTCTTCTGCCCAGTCTGCATCTGTATAGGCTAGAAGGTCTAAGTGATCATTTTTCAGGAATAGAATGCCTTTGCTACTTGTACCTTTCACATACCTTAGGATTCTCATAATTGTTGTTGTGTGAGACACATAGATCAGTTTGCCAACCATTCTCTGATATTGTCCTTGGTCTGCTAAGTTTTCTCCTTCAATCATTTAAAGACCATGATTAGCTATAAAAGGTCTCTCTGCAGACTTACAATCAAAGCATGGCTATTGCTGCTAGTAAGTCAAGGATATACTTCCTTTGGCTAATGAAGATGCCTCCATTTGACCACAATACATTAATGCTAAGAAAATACTTTAGTTGCCCTTGATTTTTCATTTCGAATTCACTTGACAGTTGCTCCTTAAGAACACAAATTCTACTTCATCATCTCCGATGATGATCAGATCATCCACATAAATGATCATTCACGTGATATGATCATTTTGTCTTTTAAGAAAGAAAGTACGGTCTAATTTATTCTATTTATAGCCGAACTTTGTCATTGTTGTAGTGAATCTCCCAAACCATGCCCTAGGAGACTGTTTTAGACCTTATAAAGCTTTGATCAACTATTGTAAGATCGCCTATAACTCAAGGGTTCTTACAAGCTTTAAGAAAGAAACAAAAGAAAGAACGATGAAGGGGAAAGTTATGGTGAATGTCGAATGGGAAGGAATCTGATTTTTGTTTTTTTTGGATTAATTTTCGAACAGTAATAAAGAAAATGATAGTGGCTAAATTCGATACTCACTATAAATCCATGTAGTAAGTAACGACGCTCTTAAGACACAAGTGCATGCGCCAAATACTCTAAGCATAAGAACGTTTGCAAATACGACTCTAATCCAAGAATCATACAAACAACGAGGATTGAAAAAAAATCGTTTCGGGTTTTCTTTATCATTCATCAACTAATGAAAACGTAATACATTCAAAACTATATATAAAAGAAAAAAGAAAAACAAAAGAAAACTAACAAAAAAGCCAACTAGGAAACCGTGGGTATGGCCGGCCATGTAACATGTGGTAGTTACAACATTTGGCCGATTGTAACCTCTTGGTAACCGCTTCCTATGTGTCCATTCTACAAGTAACTTCTCATGTAACTCCCATCCCATGATTAATTACTTACAAAACCGAAAATAACTCCTAATTACTTGCATTAAAACTGAAAATAACTACCTAGGATACTAACTAAAATTTTGAATTTTTTATTTCCTTACATGAAATAACTACCTACCTAATATGGACTAAAAGGACTTTGAAGATGATGATTTTGAGCATTCCTTCCATACGCCTAACATGGCTCGTAATTTGCTGAAATAACTTCCTTGTTGTCATGCTTTGACTTGATTTCCATTTTTGTTTTCTTCTTGAACTTGTACTTCCATACTTGCTTGCTTAAGACCTTTAAAATACTTAAAATAACATGACATTTTTTGTTTTTTTAATTAAAATTAAACACTGAAAACATAAAAGGACCGACCCTAATAAACATAAAATAAAAACACAAATTGAAAGCTAAGAATAAAAATTCAGATTTGATTAAAACAATGCTTGACTACGGATGATCTTTGAAATGTGTATTAAAACATTGTTTGTTGCATGAGGGTGTGGCGTCGACATCAACTTACATCCTTCCCCCGGATTGTTCCCACTGGAAGCCTTCATATACACCTCTTCTTCAAATTTTCCATGTAAGAAAGCATTCTTCATGTTGAACTGGTGTAGAGGCCAGTCTTTGTTTGCAACAATATAGAACAGATTTAGGATTGTTTCGATTTGGGCTACTGGATAGAAGGTTTCAAAGTAATCTACTCCATAATTCGGAGTATATCCATGTGCTGTCAATCTAGCTTTGTATCTCTCAATAGTACCATCGGCCAAATATTTGATGGTGTATACCCATCTGCATCCAACTGTCTTCTTTCATTTTGGCAACTCACACTTCTCCTATATTTCATTTTTGTCAAGAGCAGAGATTTATTCTTCCATTGTCTTTTTCCAGTTCGGATCCCAAAGAGCTTCTTCAACATTATGGGATAAAACTAGAATAAAGGAAAGTATTGAAGGCCACTGTTGTTTGTGAAAGAGCCTCGTTATTATCTGTATTCACTATATATTTCGATCTTAGTGCCTCATAGTCAAGATCATATCTCCTTGAAAAAATTCCGCTTGTACTCCTAGGAGGTAACTCATACCTGTTTGGTATATCAACATTTGCAACATGATTAAGGTTATTATCATGATGCTCAAGGACTGGAGTGTTAAGAAGAGAGATAGTATGTCTTCCGTAACAACCTTGGTAGTCTTGCCTACTTTCTCTTTTTGGATCTAGATCCCTCACAACTGGTGTATTAATCAACTTAGGTCATCACTAGCTTTCTCCCCCTAAGGACCACACTGAGGGTAATAATAGGACTATTCAAAGAAATCACAATGTATAGTAGTATACATTCGATTGTGGAGAGGATCAAAGCACATGTATCCTTTTTGATTCATTCCATAGCTAAGAAAAAAACACTTAAATGAACGGGGTTCGAGTTTTGACCTAGTCTATTTAGGAAGATGACCATAAGCTATGCACCCAACATACAAGGAGATAAAGAATGAGAGAATGGGAGAGAGACAAAGGATCCTAAGGTTTCAAGTAGAGTTTTGTATTTTAGAAATTTAGAAGGAAGGAAGTTGGTAAGATGAATAGCTATAGCAAGTGATTCAGGCCAGTAAGAAGTAGGGGCATGAGACTCTATTAAGAGGGCTTGGGTGATTTCAAGTAAGGTGCTGTTTTTGCATTCTGCAGTCCCATTTTGTTGTGAGATGTCAAGACAAGAGATGTGGTGATCATCCCATGGTCAGAAATGAATTGTTTCATGGTTAGGTTAATGTACTCTTTCCACTATCAAATTGTAATATTTGTGGTATAGTATTAACCTCAGTTCAAACCATGTAATAGAAAGTAACAAAAACTGAAGAATAAAAGATAAAAAATAAATAAAATTAAAAAAAAGCTTAGAGTTGTGTTTCAAAAAATACAACCAACTAATACTAGTACTATCATCCACAAATAAAACATAACATGAAAATGTAAGAGTACCAAAATTTAAAGTAGGCTCCCATACATCAGAATGTATTAAAGAAAAAGGTCTAGTAGATAAGTTTACACTAGGTAGGGATATTCATTAGCGGGTTACCCAATTAGTCAGGTACGTTTTTTAACGGCCCGTTTCCCGGTCCAATTTATTCGGGTAACCGACTTTCAGGTACCCAGATAAGTCGGGCCGGGACACCAAGTACCCGATTTAATTTGTGGTACTTATGGGCAGAATTTTTTTTTTGATTATAGCAAAACTTTAGAAATTTAATTGTAATTACTTGGAAGAATCAATTCACCATTCATCAACATTTAAAATGAAGCTATTATATAAAACTATTAATGTTCAAAAGCATATAATTTACAAAGTCTCGAAAAAACTTTAAATTACAATAGTTTTTTTTATAAAAGTCTAAACAAATACACAATCCATAATTACATAAGTCTTCAATATATAAAGCTAAAGCATCTTTTAGCAGAAGATTTGAAAAAAAATAAAACGATTTAATAACTTTATTCAAAAAACAAGCTTCGTTCAAACTCTTTTCCCAAAATAAGTGTCCTTGGCTCCAAAGCTAGGCTTGGTGTATACTCGCTCTTACTAACAGCGAATTAAAAGAAATGGTCAAAAATTTAGTCAAGGGTGAGGGTTGAATGGTCAAACCTTAATGTCGTGGTTACTAACTACGACTTTACCCTTGACCTGGTTTGACTTTTATTGACTTTTTTGTATGATTTAAACTAGCGTTGTAAAATTGAAAAATAGCCGTTATGAAGTTGAAAATAGTCATTGTTATTATGTTTTATAAATAACTCCATCATTTCCCTACTTCATTGTATCCAAACTCCATCATTCTTTCTCTAGTTAATCGATTTCGAAGGTAACATAATGTATTATGTTAGTATTATTCTCAATTTATAAATTTTAATATTATTTTTGAATGTTTACTTATGTTACTATATCATATGTGTTCTGTAGATGTCATAGGAGCTATCTATTGAAGAGCTTTCTGATTGTGGATATAAAGTTGAGATTAATACAGATTAGAGCGACATCGATCCTGGCCGTGATTTTTTTGCTTGTTCATTGTACTTGGATGAAGGATTCGGTTGCACATACTTTAGATGGATTGCTCCGGAGGGTATCAAATGGCTTGAAAAAGAAAAACAAGAGCTTAAAGATGAGGTATTTAATCTCAAGAGACAAATAGATGATATGGCACATAGGAAAAAAGAGACTGAAAGGATTATGAGAAAGTTTAAGATGCAATCTTAGTTAGCGGTGGTGGTTTAACTTAACGAATGAACTATGTAATTTGATATCGATTCGTTGAACATGAATGAAATTGTGTTGAATTTTCGAGAGCATTATCCCTATTTGAATATGATTGTTTGTTTGATTTTGATTAAATTCATACTTAATTTTTGGCGGAATGATTCATCGCCGAAAACTCTTAGTAATTAACATTATTTCATTCATAATAAACATGTGATAATAAGATAAACATATATACACATTTACATATATATTACAAAATATACACAACAGTCCACATGTTACAAATATTCAATATATATAAAACATTACTAATGTTTAATATATAAAAATAGTATACTAATGCTAATCCTCCTCATGTACCCTGTCTAACTGTGACGATTTATGACGCCTCCTACGATAGTAAGAGGCAGTCACATGACACTCGGGTAGGGGAGGTGATTGATACTGGGATGATCCAGCACCATGTGAGGACCCGACACCATAGTCGGGGCACGTTAAGTCTACCTACTCAAGATGAGGAGATGACCCCTAAGCATCCATAGTGGTGTCAAGCACAACGACTTCTGGAATGAAGTACTGAAACTACGTCCCTAGGAGTATTCCTTGGGCAATCCCCCGTACAGGCTCCTCCTGGCTAGAGCTGATGACAGTTGTAATGCCCTATGCCTGCATTCAATTTGGAGTTAATCTATAACATGTAAGTTCTATGGATGATAATCAACATGGAAGAATACTTACAAACTGTGTCATCGTCGGTGCTGCGGGAGCGTACTGGGTGGCTGCAATGATACCTCGTGGTGTCATCCATCGACGAATGATCGAGAGGAACCACAACATGTAATCAGCCGAAGTAGGTGCGCCTACAACATCGTTCGGCGCACCTTGGGCCAGCAGCTCTAGCCTGTGATCCCAACGAGCTATATGGCGCCAATAGATCTCCAACCAGTTCTTGGGTACCCGACCCTTGCGTGAACTGTGATGGAGATCCGCCACTATGTCACAAGGCGGCAGGATGCCCTGTACCATCCTAAATTGGCGCAGTACGCGCTCAGGGAGATGCACTTCGACTATGTCGAAGCATATCAAAGGTACATATGCTCTCCACGTCCCTAACAATATCCCTGAATATTGAGGCAATGCTGCGTACACCTCAGTGTGGTAAGGGTCCCATTGAAACTACACGTGAAAATGTAATTAATAAATTACGCAATGTGATAGTTACAAGACTAGTAAATGAAGCCTTTACCTGGTCAGCTAGAAGTAGATCCAATTGATCGCGGTAGAAGCCCACGCCAAATCCTGTGTGAGTCCTTGTACGTCTATCAAAGGACCACCGCGATCCATACGACACATGTGGGAGTGGAAGAATTGGTGGCGCAAATGCACCACGTCCCACAATCCTCATCGGTTTCCCAATGAGAATGTGCTCCCATGCCCAAAGCTATGAATTACAGATATAAGTACGTAAACGAAATATAAGAACAAATTAAGAAACAAAGCAATAATATGTAAAGTTAGTATTACCTGGATAATAATTAGGGGCTCAGCGATCTCCTTCACGTTCTTCCGTAAAGTGTCACACAGTCTCTTGTACTGATATCCTAGGGCTATGGAACCCCAGCTGTAACCGGAGATGACCTCCTATGGCGCGTCAAGCAACGTCAAGTACAAAAGCTGTACCCTGTTGCCAGTCTTGTCGGAGAACAAGACAGCACCAATTAGATATGAGAGATACGCTTTCAATGATAGCCTCATCAGCACCTTCAGGAAGGTGCGAGAAGTTCTACGCAAGCCTTGTTACACGTTACCCACTCCCTTTGGATACCTCTGGGGGGGGTCGGACTCCAAAGACCGTGTGAACTATATCTTGCCAGCTATCGAGTTGGCGTCCAACGGTACAGACAACATGTCCCTCGATGGGAAGCCGTGTAAACACAACTACGTCATGTAAAGTGACAGTAGCTTCACCTAGAGGTAGGTGGAAGGTATGTGTCTATTGGCGCTACCGCTCGACTAAAGCCCGATCAACTCTCCCATAAGCGATGAGGTGGATGTCGTACAACCTCGCTCGCTGAATATAGGGGATGATCCTCCTTGACTTCGGTCTTCCTAGTCCACGAATGTGATCTGCATCGTGTATCACCTAAACACCGATGTATTGTGGCCATGTCCTCTTGTCAATCAACGGCAAGAATATGGATTCATTTGTATTCAAAGATCTCTGGGTAATGTAGCAAGAGTCCACAAAACACTCATACGATAAGTGTCTTTTAATAAAAACAGCAAGAACATGCGAACAAGGTAAGTGATATATGGAGGGTTTGTTACAAGTGCATTTGCTCTCTCTCAAATCCACACTTTGTATTTTACCATCCTTGGCGGATCCTCTATTCCTACGTCCCATCTTAACTTGAAAAAGGCCTCATTTGTAGTCAAATGCGACGATCTTATGGAAGTTTGCCTTCTCAGTGTTACGGGTGATAATTCTTTTGGCGTGTGAAGTGTACTTACTTCCCCCAATTAGCCATGCATTTGCATTCTCGCGTCTTTTAACAAAATAATCATTAACACGGTAGAAGGTGAACTCCACAAGTGTAGTTATAGGCAAGAATCGTACACCCTTCATCACATTATTGAATACTTCGGCTAAGTTGGTATTAGTAACATATGCCTATAACCTCCATCATGACATATTGACCATTTACACATATCACCAACTTTATCAATCCAAAAAAGAGCTTCTCGTTTGCCAACACCAATAGCCTTCAATCCCTCGATGACCTTATGTGGTTGTCTTTGCTCTGCATATCCTACCATACATCTTCTTCAACTTCACATTACCCATTTGACGGTTGAAGTTACTTAACAAACGCCGCTAGCAAAACCTATAATGGGCATTTGGAGGTTGCCATTCCGGCTCCTCCATGGTTGTTAGAATGCCCACATGTTTATCAGAAATAACACATAAATCTGGACTATGCATCACATGCTTACGAACACACGCCATAAACCAAGATCACACAACTATGCATTCATTCTCTACCAAAGAAAAGGCAAGCGGGAAGATTCCCTTGTTCCCATCTTGAGCAATCGCAGTCAAGAATGTATGGCAATACTTACCGTACAAGTGTGTTCCGTCAATGGCAATAAGGGGTTTGCAATACTTGAACCCCTCAATACTAGGTTTAAAAGCACGGAACACTCGTTGGAAAGTTCTAATACTAGGACGAACGTACACACCACCATCATTATCTTCCTTAAAGAATCGCTCAACTACAGTCCCGGGGTTAGAAACTTGCATTGCTTTCAAGAAACATGGAACGAGAGGATATGAGTCTTCTCATGTCCCATAGATGGAGAGAAGGGCTTGCTGTTTAGCACACCATGCCCGCTTATAGGTCACTTCGACACCAAATTGGTCTTTCACCATTTGTCGCACATAGAGACCTTAATTGATGAGTCTTCAACAACACAATTTTTAATAACATTGTTAATCACGAAAGATGTCAAATGAATGTGTCCAGCTGACACATTTTCAATACTTAATACACAACTCCCATGCTTCCCTTTATATGTAACAATCTCCCATGAAGATGAATAGGAGTTCTTCCTAGCCCTTAGCCTCAAAGCACTCCCGCTCTTACACTTCAAGGTAAGCAATGTTTGATTTGAAGTCTCAGTTCGATACACAACGTTCCTACGAATATGATACAATCTAACAGCGTCCAAAAGGCATCCTTGTTATCAAACATCATACCCTTTTGAAATTCTCCTTCATCGGTGTAGGTTGTATCACATGCCCAAGACCTCCAAGAGTTGTCCTCAATGTGTTCATCTAGAGGGGGAACTAGTGCATAAGGTGTAGGAGCAACGATTGTTGGAATGTTGCCTAAGGTCATGTCATTAGCTAGAGCCTCCACATCAACATCCACATCGTCCTCAAAAGGAGCTTCAATGAATTCATTACTCTCACTATTAACATCATCTCAAGGCTCATTTGTATCTTCTAAGTTAAAAGTATCATCATTTGAGACTTGAAATTTGAAGTTGATTGGGTTCATTAGAAGGAGAAGAGGAAGATGGCATAATGGGATTTTGGGTTTCTTGGGTAGGGAAGGGCATAGCAGAAGGAGCAGAAGAAGTTACATTCAAGAATGCATTTGTTTCTACAATATTGACATCTTGATTCCTAGGGGTACCTCTTCTACATATAACTCTAAAGGAATAGAGTTAGACTTTGAATACTTCCACATTGCATCTATAGCCTCCTCATCCTCAACCGGAAGAGCTAACAATTCTCCACTCATATTGTATTAAAAACTTACATTAACAATACTTCTTGTAGTGTCAATGCCAATCTTAGAACATATAAGATGTTTAAATTCATTCAAATCCATATTTGAGTTGCATTCAAACAGTTTACGTCTTCCCCCAACATACTTAACATTGCTACTACTTGATTGAATTGAACCATTCCAAAAACATACAACAGTCACACAAAATGAAGCCATTTCTACAAGAATAGGTACAAAATCAACTTCACCATCAAGTTCATAAGAAAGCAAGTACATTGTTCAACAACCCTCACAACTAGAGTTCACAACATTCATAGCAACACTTAAAAACAAGGCACATTGATTATTGACTGCATATATATATATATATATATATATATATATATATATATATATATATATATATATATATATAATATATATATATATAATATATATATATATATATATATATATATATATATATATATATATATATATATATATATATATATATATATATATATATATATATATATATATATATATAATTTACAAATTTAGGGTTTGCATTCAAACATTCTCTACATTAAATTCAAACATTTTCTACATTAAATTCATGAACAAACAACCTTATTATGAAGATCATGGCAAATAACAACTAAATTTGACATATTTGTAGAGTTTAAGTGTAAATGACCACTATAAATGACATAGTTTTTATTAACAAAAATAACTAAAAAATTTTTAATAAAAAGGTACCTTAATAAGCTGTAGATCACCAAGGAGTAGTAATTTGCATGTTTATGAACCTGCATTTAGTTGAAAGTTCATGAAGAAATATAAACCTTAATTTTCGAAAAAAGATTAAAAAAAAATTATTACCTGAAGTGAATGTTAGAAGATGACAGAATTAATTAGTAGTAGGAACTTGGAATTTGATGAGATTAATTGGAGGATTGAAGTTGATTTTAATGGTGGAAAGGAGAGGGAGATTTTCATGGATTAGGGCTAGGAAACGAAGTATTGCGAAATGAGGAAGGAGGAAGAAGACTGATATATTTAGGCACGCCTAAAGTCGCAGTTAATAACAGCAACATTAAGGTTTGACCACTCAACCCTTATGTCGCTGTTAGTAACAACGACTTCACCTTTGACAAAATTTTTGACCATTTGTTTTAATTCGCTGTTAGTAAGTGCGAGTATATACCAAGCCTAGCTTTGAAGCTAAGGACACTTATTTTGGGAATAAAGTTTGAACGACGCTTGTTTTTTGAATAAATTCATTAAAATGTCTTATTTTTTTCAAATTTTCCTTTTAGCAAGGAATTTGTATCAATTGTCTCTGAATGGATGCCTAAATCTTGGTAATCTGAAGGTTGGTGTACTATTGTATGCAACAAAGTACTTAGCACTTGAGTGATAAATCGATTCTTGCGCCAATTTGGCGTACTGTTAAACTCAGTTCAAAAAAAATAACAAAACAACTAATAAAACGAGAACAAAACTAAGAGCAAAAAAACAAAAAGACTGAAAAAAAACGAGATCAACACTACAAAAAAAAAAAAAAAAAAAAAAAAATCACAGAGACTTAAATAAAAACGAAACCATCACAATAAGACTGAAAAAAACGAAATAAAAATCTAAATAACAAAATAAATCAAAACCAAAAAATAAAATTAAGACTGAAAAATAAACAAACGATACACACAAAAAATCAAAAACAAAACTCTGAAATAAAAAAACAACAAGAGTAATTAAACACACAAAAAAACTAAGAACAAACTAAGAAGAAAAACAATAACAATGCAATTACTCTTAGAACAAGGACAATCTAAACTAAGAATAAAAAATAAGAACCAAAAAAAAAATAAAGTAGCAAATTCAATCAAAAAAAAAAAAGAAAAATTACATGTCGTTGAAATTAATACTGAGATGAGACTGAAAATTGAAGGACAAATAAATTGAAGAAAATTGAAGGTGAAAAAAGTAAAAATAAAAAATGGAGGAGAAACAAAATCATAAAAATGGAAATAGAATGTGGCTAGCTAGCTAGGGTTTGCAATTGTTTGTGATTTGTCTTATGGAAATAGAAAAAAAAGGCCACACCAGTAGGCACTCCAATTGCTAGGGCCTTTTATATAAAACCCTAATAAAATATCCTTCCCAATATTTACGGGTTAGTGGGTACCAGCTGAAAATGGAAAATTTGAAATGATTAAGACAAATTAACAACAAATTGAACAAAATAAGATAAGTTTTAATTTATTTCCAAAAGTAAGCGTGAAATTCTCAAATCTAAGGTTTAGGTTGTTCGCAGTTAGTAACTGCGAACAAGTCAAAAAAAACACACTAGCTGTTCGCAGTTACTAACTGCGAACAACTTTGACTTTTTTTTAACCTGTTCGCAGTTAGTAACTGCGAACAGCAGCTCCCTTCGTTCTCATTTTCCCTAATTCTCAAAACCCTATCTTCACTAGTGGAAAAAAACGTATACGTTGCGTGTCATTTGTTGCGGTTTTCTTTAGACGCAGCAATAAATAGCAAAAAAGAAGGGAAAATAAATTTACTACAAATGTTGCGGTTTTCCTTAGCCCGGAGCAAATAAGCACACAAATGCTGCGGCTTTGCAGCTCGCAGCAAAAAGCCTATATCATTTTACTTCTGAGAAATTTAAAACCCACGTTTCAACGTTCATTTTGCTCAAAACCCTCATATACTGTTGTATTCTCCTTAAACCCATGACTCTCTTGTTCTTCAAGTTCTTCAAAAACCCACGAAAATCTATTCAAGTTCTTCAAAAACCCATGACTCTACTGTGTTCTTGTCTTCAATCTGTTCAAGTTCTCCAAACCCCACGACTGTTACGACTCTATTGTGTTCTTCGTCATTTTGCGTAAACTCTACTATTACAACATTTGCTTCTTCCTCATAAACCCACAACATAAGCTTTCTTCATTTGATCTCTTCTTTATTTGCTCATAAACTCACGACATAAGCACGACATTTGAAGGCCACAAATTTTCTTCCTCATATACTCTGTTCTTCATAAACCCATGAATTTCTTATTTAAGCTTTCAAAACCCACAAATTTTTCTTCATATACCCACGAATCTTCTCTCTTCAAGGTAATTTTCACGAATTAACGGTGTTTTTTTATGTTTATTTTTACTTATGTTTGGAAAAAATGGTTATGTGTAGTAATTTTGTTTTTCTTATTTCATTGTAGGTGACATTGTGATTGTTCTTCAACTACATACACAAGGTAATTTCTAGTGATGCTAATTTTTATTGTTTTTCATATTTTTAAGGTTTTGGGTGTTTGACATTATTATTTATATTTTGTATAATGAGTATGATATTTTTCAAAGTTATGTTATTAATTTGTTAATTATTTTGATTTATGTGTATTTTGTTAAAAATGTGGTTTGTTGTTGTACATATGTTTTTAATTTTTAGAATTAGAATATACATATTTTTAGGGTTAAATGATTTTATTTTATTATTTATATTTTAAATATGATTTTATTTATAATGTAGTGATTATATTGAAGTATGAAGTATAGAATATATGTTTGGTTATATAGAATTAGAATATGAAGTATGAAAGATGAAGTATACAATGTTAATTATTCTAAGTGATTTTATTTTAGAACACAATGTAGTGCTTATATTTTTAGGGATAAATTTGTTTGGTATAAATAAGTATATATGTGTATTAATTTTGTTTTGAATTAATAAATCACACTAATTAGGATGACAAAAGATCGTTCTTGGATGTATGAAAGCATTGAATCGTCAGAATTTATTGATGGCGTATTAGAATTTTGTAGTATTGCGGTTGCATATCAAGTTACGACGGAGGGAGTTGGTTTTTATTGCCCATATGTCACTTGTGGCAATGTATCAAAGGTATATAGTGTTCATATCCTTAGGAAGCACATACTTCGACGTGGTTTTACGCCTCAATATCATGTTTGGGTTTGGCATGGTGAGGAGGGAGTTTACAAAGAGAAAAGTGTTGTTGAGGACGTCAATAATTTGGCTGATGTCAATGAGGATGTAGTAGATCATGTTGATGGGTATGAGACAGATGAAAGAGAATGTCGATGAGGATGTGGATCGTGTTGATGAGATGATGAAGGGAGTCGAGGATGAGTTAGGAAAATGTCCTCGTGTTTTTGACTTGTTGACAGAGGCTTCTCAAAAGCCTTTGTACCCTGGATGTACAAAGTTCACCAAACTAACAGCAGTGTTGAAAATTTTCAACATTAAGTCAAAGTTCAATTAGAGTGACGCTAGTTTCACATTGTTATAAGAAGCGTTAGGTGAGATGCTTCCTGAACGAAATGAACTTCCAAAGTCGACATATTATGCCAAAAAGCTCATGTGTCCTTTCGGCTTAGAGTACCAGAAGATTCATGTGTGTCCGAATGATTGTGTATTGTATCCGAATGAAAACGAAAACTTAGAAGAGTGTCCTAAGTGTGGCATATCGCGCTACAAGCGTAAAAGGGCTCGAGATGCTAAAGAGCCCCCGGCTAACGTATTGTGGTATCTTCCAATATTACCTAGATTCAAGCGCTTGTTTTCTATAAAGAAAGATGCGTTAAATTTGACGTGGCATGTAGATAGGGTGAAGAAAGGTCACTTGCTCACACATCCATCTGATTCTCCGGAATGGAAGAGTATTGATAGGTTGCATAAGACTTTTGGGGATGAGGTTCGTAATTTAAGGCTCGGACTGTGTATGAAGCATAAGTAAATTATGGTTTCGCTTCTTATCTCGCGTCCTAAACAACCTGGCAATGACATAGATGTATATCTTGCACCTCTCGTTGAGGATTTGAGAAAGATGTGGGATGAAGGCGTTTATGTGTTTGATGCATATGCTAATGAGGAGTTCACATTGCGTGCAATCCTGTTATGCACCGTTAATGATTTTTCGGCATATGGAAACTTCGGGGTATAAGAACAAAGGGAAGAAAACATGCCCATTATGTATCAATGACATGGAATACACGTGGATTCCTAAGTGTAAACACGTATTCATGCACCATCGAAAGTTTCTCCCACGAGATCACCAATATCGTAAGAAGAAGAAGATGTTCAACGAGGAGGTTGAGGATCGTGTAGCTCGTCGACCGTTGACCGGTTATGAGGTTTATGAACAGGTTAAGGGAGTTGAGACTGTATTTGGTAAAACAAGGCAAGTGCAAGGGGGTGAAGACCAGTTATGGAAAAAAGAATCAATCTTTTGGAAGCTTCCATATTGGAGAGATCTACAGGTTAGGCATTGTCTTGACGTTATGCATATAGAGAAAAATGTATGCGATGCCATCCTTAGGACTCTCATGTAAAGGTATTCCCGGAAAGACAAAGGATGTTAAGGTCATGCGAGATTGGTTTGAATGTAAAGGTCTTCGTCCGGAGTTGTGGGCGCGTGTTAAGGTGAGTAAGAAAAGAAATAGAGCTGATGAAGTGGGTGGCAGTCACTAGTGGAAAAAACTTCATTTCCTGCGGTTTTTGGCCATAATTTGCTGCGGTTTTGGCCCCAAGCCATAGTGATAGCAGCAAATGGCCTATTTTAAATGCTGCGGTTTAAAACCGCAGCAAAAAAGGGCATTATTTGCTGCGGTCAACCCATAACCGCAGCAAATAAAGAAGAGTATTTGCTGCGGTCAGCCCCAAAACCACAGCAAATAGTTAATACTACACATTGTCCAAAGTTTATTTGCCTCCAGCTAGCGAGAATTTTGTGCGTCTTTGTATGGCATTAAGGTTTCGTCTGGGTACTCATCCAACATGAAGAAATTTGTGGCCCTAAATGGTGAGTTGAAGTTGGGAAGCATGAAATCTCACGATTGCCATGTAATGATGCAAGTGTTATTACCAATCGCAATCCGTGGAATACTGCCAAAACATGTGAGATATGGTATTACCAAGCTATATTCGTTCTTCAACACAATTTTTAGTAAAGTTCTTAATCCCGTTAAACTTGATGCTTTTCAAGTCAACGTGATTGTAACTTTATGCAAGTTTGAGATGTATTTTCCACCTTCTTTCTTTGACATAATGGTTCATCTTATTGCCCATCTCATTCCTGATTTCAAGCTTTTGGGTCCAGTTTTTTTAAGGTGGTGTTATCCTTTTGAAAGACACTTGGGTGTTTTACAAAACAAGGTGAGGAATCCAGCACAACCCGAGGGGAGTATGATTCAAGGTACTGTGAGCAATGAGATTAGTTACTTTATAGCAGAGTATTTGGCCATGGTAAAGCCTATTGGACTTCCCATCTCTATATATGAAGGAAGGCTTGAGGGAAAAGGAACAATTGGCTCTAAATCGGTCACACCTCCTCGAGACAGCCTTCTACAAGCACACTTGTATGTGTTGCATCATATTCCGGAAGTTCATCCTTTTTTGAGTGAGCATTTTGATATATTGTGCGCAAAACATCCTTCTAATGGGGATAGGGTATTGATGCAGTTGCATAACAAGACGTTTATTAATTGGTTTCTTAATCGAGTAATATGCGAAGAACTCAATGGTGTATCCGAAAGTGTTAAGTGGTTAGCTTTTGGTCCTCGTGATGATGTAAACAAATATGAGGGTTATGATGTCAATGGCTTCACATTTTGGACTAAGGGTCAAGACAAGAAGTCATCTTATCTACATAATAGTGGGGTTTCTATTTTGGCGTCATCTACATTTTACGCGAGTGCGAAGGATCAAGCGCCAGTTGATGCTAAATTGGTATACTACGGGCGGGTACATGAAATATGGGAGCTTGACTACTCTACTTTCAATATTGGTCTTTTCAAATGTAAGTGGGTAGATAATAATCGACGATGCATAAAAAATGACGACCCTTGTGGATTCACTCTTGTAGACATAGCTCGTTTGCGTGATAGTGAGTAGTCATTCATACTAGCCACACAAGCCAAGCAAGTATTCTACATTGTAGACCCGTTTGAATTTACGTTCTTATGTTCTAATATATTTCTATTCATACTCATTCAGGTACTGATATACAATGCATCTTTTCAGAGACGAAATTGTCCCCGAGATTGAATACTCGGATAATGAGCATCATAGTTATGACACTGAAGAGGACCAAATTGTTAGATACGAGCGTATGGTTGAAGACGCTCCACCACTTAACAATGATTATGACACTGAAGACACCCCACCAACGGATGTTCCCACTACCAGTAAGAAAAGAAAAGGGCAAGTTCCTATGAAAAACCTCAAAGTCACAGAACCCATGCATTTGGAATACAATGCATTTGGTCAACCCTGTGGAACATGGTGTAGGCAATATGGAAAACAAGTGGGCCTATGTATCCGCAAGATTTCCATATTGTACGCATGGAACGAGGTTCCAGAGGGTTTGGAGAACTCTCTATGGAATGATACTGTGGTAAGCAACTTTACTATTTTTATTCATTTAGTTTCATTTTAAAATTAATTTAATTGACAGTAATAAATATTTTTTTTTGTAGAATCTTTTTCACATTGAGAACGATAAAGAGAAGAAGAATGTGTTTCTTTCAGCTGTTGCTGAAAGATTCAGAGATTTCAAATCCAAGCTGGTAACTGGCTTGATCACGAAGAAGCGTGCCCGTACGACCAAAAAGGTCAAAACGGGAAACGAAGGTGGAGATCAAGCACCTTTGAAGATGCCCTACGAAATATGGGGTCACATATCGAAGAATGAATTGAAGGCTTTTGTTGCCAAAAGAACAACTCCCATTGAAGTTGTAAGTATTCCATATTATATTATAGCTTTTGATTTAAATTTACTTCTTTTGATTCAATCATTAAACTAATATATGACATTTGATTTCTATTGATTGATTAGGAAGAGCGTGGTAAAGCTTCTAAATCAGCAAGCAAAAGGAAGTTTTACCATCGCTTGGGCCCAAAAACGTACGATGAGGTCCGAAAAGAGTGTGTGGATGCGGGTTTATACCCAAATTAAAGTCCAGCCACACCCTCATCTACGACTACCTTTGCATCCGTGAATACTCCCGCTGGATCTCGGGTGCGAGATTGGTATTGCGGACTTCATTCCCGAGATGCAAGTAGTAAATTTACCATTATTGATCCGGGAAAGAGGAAGGTTGCTGATGTTGTGGTAGGTTTTGAAATTATTAAGTATATTCTTGATTTGTTTTGTATTTTTTGGCTTTGATTTACTTATACTAATTGTTATATATGTCACTTTTTATTTGAACAGATTAGCTGGAAGGAAAAAGAAGCTACGGGGGAGTTCACCCCAAGAGGCAATGTTGATGCATTGCATATGGTCTTAGAGAAAGAACAAAGAGGGCGGGTAGTCGGAAAAGGAGCCATCTACGTGGGGTTAAAGAAGGCATTCGGCAAAGAGTGTGTTGCTACTCAATCCCGAACGATGCCACCTGATGAAGTAGCAACCCTCAGAGCAAAAATTACGAAGGACGTTCTCGCCAAAGTGGCACTCGTGTTGCAGAAGATGGGAGCACCCACTGTAGACTTGGCAAACCTGATTGTTGAGGATCAGCAAAGTCAACACGGGGATCCTAACGCTTCGGTCGAGCCAACACCCGAGCCCATTACCCTCGTAGCACCCCAGCCCATTACTACCTCTGAAGGGCAAAATCCTACACCAGAGACCATGAACTCCGTTGCTCAAAATCCGGAGCCAACTCCCGAGCCAGTGGTAAAGATACATAGTCTTTAAATATATAAGCACTTATTAATTCAAATTTCAACGTGTTTTAATATTTTATTATGATGATTATTATACTAAAAGACACAATTTTCAAGAGACGACTGCTTGTTCTCTTTTACTGCCTCAGTTAGGTGTTACTAGTGATGGCGACTTAACTAAGTTTGCATATGGTGTGGCACAGCCAACCAAAGAGGGTCAAGCAGTGCATTCTATGCCTATTACAAGTGGCCACATTAGTATGACCTTGGAAACTATTCTAAGGGGGTTTGAAGATTTCTCACTCCCGGTTCCAATGCTAGAATGGAGCCTTGAGAAACTATCACATGGCTATATTCTTGGGTCCGATTCACTACCATGGTAATAATCATTTGTATCTTATTTATTTGTATTTTTTTAATTGCATGCTTACACTAATTTAATTGTATCAATTGAAATAGAAAAAGAGTCCAAAGGGCTCTAGGAGAGAGATTGGTTGCTCATCAAAGGTGTCGACTGGGTCAAAGTCGATGGCAATCACTCCAATTTTGATTGATGCGGAGCTAAAAGATCTCTCTCAAGATTGCAAATGGTTGCACACATGTGCATCTCGCATACGTGAGGAGGACCCAATCATTCGAACCCTGCAGAAGGAAGAATTCTGCTTTGTTGAGAGCCTATTTGTAATTATTCGTCCTAGTGACATTGGACAATTTTTGAGAGGAGAAATGTTGAATGTAGCTCTTATCCATGCCTACATGAGGTGATGTTCATTATCTTCTATTTAGGCATTATTGTTTGATTGTTTTAATAACCGAGTTACTGACAAAATTTTCTTATTCGTGAGTTTAGTGCGGCTTACGAGGAGATAAATTCTTGCGAACCTCCAATAAAATTGGATAGTTTTGTCCTGAGTCGATTTTGGGAACTAAAAGTGTAAATGATCCAGATGATGTCAAAGCATACATTGAGACTGTTTTGAATAATTCTCTTGCATCTAAATAAATGTTCAATCTGGCTCCATATGTGGAAGAGTAAGTTTTATTTTTGAAATTGAACTTATCTTTTAATTTTTAAGTTCACATAATCTCTAATTTGTTAATTTTAAATTTGCGTTTGTATTTTGCATTGGATACTTTTGGTCATATGTCCTTTAACGAACACTGTGCACGTCTTCGACTCATTACAAAAAGCTCAAAGCCTGCCTCGCAACATAAAATTCAAAGACTTGTTAAATGCGTACGTAATTTTATAAATTTTACCAATTTCATTTAATTAAGTGTTATATATATATAATTAGTATTACATTAATGTTATTACATGTATTGATACATTAATAGTTATACTTTTCCCATCCGTTTCAGCACAATGAAAAAAGTACGTGGAAAAATGGGATCTATATCCATAGCCAAATTTCCGAAATGGATAGCAGTAAAGGTACACAACACTATTCAATTTTACGGGTTTTTAAGCCTTTTTGGCACTTTCGCGCATAAAGTACTTGGTATATTTCCGAAATGGACAACAGTAATTGTACACAACTTGGTTTGTTTTACACGAAACTTGCCACACAACACTATTTGGTATATATTATTGTGTTGAAGTGGTTAGAATTGAAAATCATACTCATATGCTAGAAATTACATGTTAAGTTGCGATTTTATGGGTTTTTAAGCTTGTTTGGTGCTTTCGCGCATAAAGTAGCACAAACTTGGTTTGTTTTGCACGACACTTGGCACACAACACTATTTGGTATATATTATTGTGTTGAAGTGGTTAGAATTGAAAATCATAGTCATATGCTAGAAATTATGTGTTAAATTGCGAGTTTATGGGTTTTAAAGTGTTTTTGGCACTTTTGTGCATAAATTAGCTCTCAAACTTGGTTTGTTTTGCACAAAACATGGCACACAACACTATTTGGTATATATTATTGTGTTGAAGTGGTTAGAATTTAAATCAAATTCATATGCTATAAATTACGTGTTAAGTTGCGATTTTATGGGTTTTTAAGTGTTTTTTGGCACTTTCGTGAATAAAGTAGCTCAAACTTGGTTTGTTTTCCATGAAACATCGCACATAACACTATTTGGTATATATTATTGTGTTGAAGTGGTTAGAATTGAAAATCATAGTCATATGCTAGAAATTACGTGTTAATTTGCGATTTTAAGGGTTTATAAATGTTTTTGGCACTTTCGCGCACAAAGTAGCTCAAACTTGGTTTGTTTTGCACGAACCTTGGCACACAGCACTATTTGGTATATATTATTGGTTTGAAATGGTTAGAATTTAAAATTATTGTAACACCCCTGTATTTCCAACCCCTTAAACGAAACCAGTATCATGAAGGAAGGGAGGAAATTCGGGTGTTGCATAAAAAAAGAAAAGGAAAATAATTGAAATAAACGCTAAAGATTAATTAAAAAGACGATTAAGTGGAAATTTCGGCAATATCTCTGCTGAAAACTGAGGATGTGACAAGAATATATAATTGGATAACATCAATATAATAATCTAAGGCCTTTAATGCCTTCAAGAATAAGTCACGATGGAAAGAATCATCGTCGGCTTCTCAAATTACCAACTCTAATGAGGATCGTGGTTCCAGTGTTAACGCATCGATCTGACGGATACTAAGAAGTAATCTCAATACTATACATGCAAAGAGTCACATGGCTCCATACAAAAGAAATTATACAACCCCAAAGGAAGAATTTACAAGTAATATAGCAGCTACAACCATTGGACAATTTGTACACAATTGTCACGACCGTATTCCGCTATTACCCCCAATGCAAATCAAAAGAAGCTCCTATACCTGTCATGTCAAGCTATGATCCTCCTGCTGCTCAACATAATGACCATAGTCAGATGTGTCATAGCAGGAACATCATAGAGAGTCATGAGCAAACAACAACAACAAACACATACACGTCAGTAGTTAATGAACTTATAACAATTAGAGTCATTGAACAAAACTATAGACAACGACATAGTATGACAATAGCGAGTCTACTCATCTGTCTAAAGACCTCTATTTACTCATAATTTTCTCTTTCAAACTACTAATCTCTCGAAGTATATTCAAGGGTAGTGGATCCACGGGTTTTATACTTGCTATTACTATGATCATCATTATTATTATAATAATAATAATAATAATAATAATAATTATCATTATTATTATTATTATTATTATTATTATTATTATTATTATTAATATTATTATTATTATTATTATTTAATTAATTTATTTATTTATTTATTTTTATCTCGGTTTATTTTCTTGCGAGACCTGACTAAGAGACTCACCTTTGTGGGCTCAGACATTTTAATAAAATAGTCATTTTGATTCAAACCTCAGTATTTAAGAAATCGTAACTATATTTTTAATATATATATATATATATATATATATATATATATATATATATATATATATATATATATATATATATATATATATATATATATATATATATATATATATATATATATATATATATATATATGTATATATATATATATATATATATATATATATATATATATATATATATATATATATATATATATATATATGTATATATATATATATATATATATATATATATATATATATATATATATATATATATATATATATATATATATGTATATATATATATATATATATATATATATATATATATATATATATATATGTATATATATATATATATATATATATATATATATATATATATATATATATATATATATATATATATATATATGTATATATATGTATATATATATATATGTATATATATATATATATATATATATATATATATATATATATATATATATATATATATATATATATATATGTATGTATATATATATATATATATATATATATATATATATATATATATATACATATATATATATATACATATATATATATATACATATATATATATATATATATATATATATATATATATATATATATATATATATATATATATATATATATATATGTATATATAAGTTAACATTTAAATTCATGTACGCAAGAAATTTATTAAAGTTAATTTTGAAATAATTAAATAAAATTGTAAAATCTTTATAAACTATTAAAATATTAAATAATTACGTCATTAAAATCTCGGGGTGTTACAGACTACCCCCTTAAAAGGAGTTTCGTCCCCGAAACTAGCGCAACCAAGGTACTAATTGTGAAAATTTATATTTCTAATAACTCAAGAAGGTGTCTTAACGATTTTAAGCCTAAGGAACTAACTCAAAGATCGTGACCTTATTGACGCTATTATACACACTCTATCCAAATATTCATAAATATTTCATTTCGAGCATTCATAATCATCTAAATTAACTCAAAACCCAAACAAACATGTAAAAATCATACAATTAACTTAACATAATCGATCAAAAGCATGTAAAAATCATTCAATTGACTCGACACGATCAATCAAAAGCATGCAACTTTCTAATAGGTTGGTATCATAGAGGAGAAGATACGTACAAATGCGCGAAATTCTATCACATTCTACCCCCCTTAAAGACCTAGTTACGACCCTGTAACTTACTAACCTCAGGAAAAGGTGTGGGTATTTATCACGCATGGAATCCTCAGTTTCCCACGTTGCCTCCTGTGTGCGCTGGTTAGCCCATAGAACTTTCACCATCTTTATATCTTTTCTCCTCGTACTACGCACCTTAGAATCTAAGATCTTGATAGGTTTCTCTTCATAAGATAAATTCTCATCAAGGACTAAGGGCTCGGGGTCTAGCACATGTGATTTATCAGGAACATATCTCTTCAACTGCGAAATGTGAAACACATCATGGACCTCACCCAACTCATTGGGTAATGCTAGTCTGTAAGCGACCTTTCCTACCTTCTCTGTGACCTCATAAGGTCCTATAAACTTTGGGCTCAACTTCCCCCTCTTGCCAAACCTCATGACTCCCTTCATCGGTGAAACTCTCAATAACACATAATCCCCTACGGCGAACTCATCAGGTCTCCTCTTAAGATCTGCGTAGGACTTTTGTCGATCCTGGGCCGCTTTAAGTTTTTCTCGAATCATTTTTACTTGATCAGTCATCTCCTCTAACATAGCCGGTACTAGAGTGACAGAATTGCTGAAATCGTCCCAACATACTGGATTACGACAACGACGACCGTAAAAAGCTTCAAAAGGTGCCATCTGGATGCTTGCCTGGTAACTATTATTGTATGAAAATTCCACCATGTCTAGACACTCATCCCAAGATCCTTGCCTATCCAAAGCTACCGTTCGCAACATATCTTCAAGTGTCCTATTCGTGCGTTCAGTTTGCCCATCAGTAGCCGGGTGAAAAGATGTGCTCCTAAGAAGTTCTGTACCTAAAGCTTTCTGAAATGCTTCCCAAAATTTCGACACGTATCTTGTATCACGATCAGACACTATAGATCTAGGGACACCATGGTATCGTATGACATTCTTAAGGTAAGCTCGAGCCAACTGATCCATATCCCACTGATTATTCATCGGAATGAACTTAGCACTCTTGGTGAGTCTATCCACGATCACTCATAGCGTATCATTTCCCGATCTAGTCCTCGGTAAACCCAAAACAAAATCCATGGATATGTCGTCCCATTTTCATACAGGAATATCCAAAGGTTGAAGTAAACCTGCAGGCCTCTTATGCTCGCTCTTTACCTTCTGACAGGTCAAACACTTGGAAACAAACTCAGCAATATCTCTTTTCATCCTCGACCACCAAAATGTCTGCTTCAAGTCTTGATACATTTTATCTCCTCCCGGATGAATAGAGTACTTTGCGCTATGAGCCTCTGTCAATATTTTCTCCTTAAGCTCTGTGCAATTAGAAGGTACACACCATCGACCCTTATATCGAATGCTACCATCCTCGAATATCATGAATCCTTCAGCTTTCCCTTCTTTAACTTGCTCTATCGTTTTCTCCAATAAGGAGTCAGTCACTTGCTTTGTTAAAATTTCCTCAAAATTTGATTGTCGGATGGATAAGGCTGCTAACCGGGACTCTAGCTCCCCATGTTGTACAATCTCAAGATTCAATCCTTCCATGTCTCTCTGCAACTCTCTAGGAACAGTCAAGGACGCTAAGGAACGACTGGACTTTCTACTCAAAGCATCAGCGACCACATTGGCCTTACCCTCATGGTAATTAAACTCCACGTCATAATCGTTAATCAACTCTAGCCACCTTCGTTGTCTCATGTTCAAATGTTTTGTGTATACAAGTATCGCAAGCTTTGATGGTCAGTATAAATTTTGCACTTCACTCCATATAAGTAATGTCTCCAAATCTTTAAAGCAAAGACAATGGCTGCTAGTTCCAGGTCATGAGTCGGATAATTGAATTCATGTGGTTTAAGTTGTCTTGATGCATAAGCAATAACCTTTCGATCTTGCATCAACACACACCCTAACCCATTTTTCGAGGCATCACTATACACAAGATATTCAGACGTGCTGTTTGGAAGGGTTAAAATCGGTACAGTAGTCAATCTCTCCTTTAATGTTCGAAACGCTCCCTCACACTCCTCAGTCCACTCAAATATCTTGTCTTTCTTCATCAAATTAGTCATTGGTCGGGCAATCTTTGAGAAATCCTTCACAAATCTTCTATAGTAGCCAGCCAAACCCAGAAAACTTTGAATCTCGGTCACATTTTTCGGTGTAGGCCAATCCCTCACCGCCTCAATCTTAGCTGGATCCACGGTAACTCCCTCCTTAGATACAAAATGCCCCAGAAATGATACTTTTTCAAGCCAAAACTCACACTTAGAAAATTTGGCATACAATTGATTCTCTCGAAGTATCTGCAACACTTGCCTCAAATGTTGCTCGTGCTCTCCCTCATCCTTTGAATACACCAAAATATCATCAATGAAGACCACGACGAACTTATCGAGGCATGCACTAAATACCCGATTCATCAAACACATGAATGCTACTGGTGCATTTGTCAGCCCAAATGGCATCACTGTAAACTCAAAATGCCCATAGCGAGTCCTAAAGGTCGTCTTAGGTACATCTCTCTCCGCTATTCTTAATTGATGATCGCCAGACCTCAAGTCAATCTTCGAAAACATTCCGGCTCCCTTAAGCTGGTCAAACAGGTCATCAATTCTCGGTAGAGGGTATTTGTTCTTCACAGTAACCTTGTTCAGCTCACGGTAATCTATGAATAGTCTCATACTCCCATCCTTCTTGCGAACAAACAACACAGGTGCCCCCCAGCGCGAAACACTCGGTCGTATGTACCCTTTCTCCAACAACTCTTCTACTTGATTTCTCAATTCTTCCATCTCTGCTGGTGCCATCCTATAGGGCGCTTTGGATATGGGTCCCGCCCCCGGTACTAAGTCTATGGTAAATTCAAAGTCCCGAGTAGGTGGCATTCCCGGTATTTCATCTGGGAAAACATCCATAAACTCATTTACGACGGGAACGGTCTCAAGAGCCACAACCTTATCCTCTATTCTTCGAACGTGACACAAGTAACAAGGTAATCCCTGCCTCAGCAATCTCTTCATTCTCAAGGAAAATACCATTTTAGCCCGTAACCCCGAAGTTCCCTTGTTATACTTTACCCTTTTTCCCTTAGGTCCCACAAGCCTTACCTCTTGTTTGTCGCACTCAATCTCTGCCTTGAAATGGCCTAACCAATCCATCCCGAGAATGATGTCTAGGTCATCCATGTC